>NC_056726.1:1655984418-1655986918 GCF_019279795.1 Protopterus annectens
GTTGTTCATCCATTCGGAATTTCAGTTATAGGAAATGCTGGGGAGGGGTACAGAAGAAGAAAAAGAAAAAGAAATATAGAAAAGTATACATGCATATATATGTGCATATTAAATTACCATTGTAGCACAGGTGTAAACAAATGCACTTTTGTGTACCCATAGTACACATATGAAAAGAAAGAAAAAAACATTCACGGACTTTATGCATCCCCTGCCCAACACTAATTCATTAACATTTTACCTATGCCTTTCTTTTTTGTTTTCAAGTACCTTCCTGTTATTGGAATTTAAATTTTTAAAAACAAAAATAAAAATAAAGAATGTATTGTTTGCACATGTAATAGTTTAAGTAGGAATGTCACGAAAACACACTGTTTGTTCATTTTTATCCCTATACCCTTAAGAGGTAATTTTTCATGCTCAACTAGGTAATGAGTTAATTGATTTAAAATGTTGTGTATAAAAGAGTGCTTGTTGTATTCTAAATTATTCTGATGAAGTCTCCGGTTTGGGAGACGAAAGCGCTCAACAAATTGATATATGGAAGTGTTTTTTCCTATTTATATGTGATACAGTCGTATTGGAGTGTCTTTTAACTTTGGGTCATTAAATTTTAAAACTTTTACTTTGGTCGTATTGCCTAAATAAGGCCACACAACGGTTCCAGGAAAGGCTCTATGAGCGTATCGATTCTGGAGAGACACTGAGCTCCTCATGGAGCCTGTAGCAGAGCGGATTGTAGTATATATAAATATATATATATATATATATATATATATATATGTGTGTGTGTGTGTGTGTGTGTGTAATATTTGTGTATATATATATATATATATATATATATATATATATATATATATATATATATATATATATATATATCTTAATCTACTTAATCTATCTAGTAGAATTATAAATAAATATGAAGAAGAACTCCTGAATAAAGGACTTTCATTTATACCTACTGTAGCTAGCAATTTAACTGATTCACTATTGGATATTAAAATGTTTGCACGTAGTGTTCAATTGAAATTAGACTATGGAAGCAGACCAGATACCAGTGATTTACATGTTTTTAAACCTAAGAGCTCGTATGTCCCAACATTACACCCACTTGTCGATACATTCTCTAAATTAGTAGAGAATGAGTTACACAACAAGTATAGGATGACCGGAGCAAGCAACAGGAAGGGTAACTTAACCTACTTACAGAGAAAAGCTCTAAAAGATTTAATTAATGATACTTCAATAGTAGTGAGACCAGCTGATAAGGGAGGCCCGATAGTCCTAATGGATACTGTGGATTATATACGTAGAATGAAGACAATGTTGGGAGAAGAAAAGTTTTACACCCACGTTGAGATGGATTAAATAACCACAAGAGTAATAGATATTCATCGGATGCTTGATGAATTATTGAATAATTATGACATTGAATTGAATCCATTTAGATTCTTGAAGGTTAATAATAAATTATTGCCGATTATACAGGGCCTACCTAAGGTCCATAAGTCCCTTGTTGACCCTCCACTGCGACCCATTGTATCGGGTGGTGGATGGATCACTGAGCCTTTTTCGTTGTACTTGGAGTATTATTTAAGACCTGTTGTTGACTCGAATGAATTCATTCCAAGAGATACAAAACAATTCCTTTTAGATCTATATAGTTATTTTCGGGATGTTGGGGATGATGAGAGTTATGTACTTGTTACATTGGACGTCAGGAGTCTTTTTACGGTTATACCCAATGATGTAGGGGTAACCAGTGTTCAGTCTTATATGTCTGAACATTCTGATTTAGGACATAGACAGATGGACCTTATAGGTCTTTTCTTATAGATAGTGTTGCACAATAATGTTTTTCTGTTCGATGGTGAGATGTTCCTACAGAATGATGGCGTAGCTATGGGCACTTCTTGTGCTAATAGCTATGCCAACATAGTAATGGCTAGATGGGAAGAGGATGAACTTTTTAGGATGGATTCGTTCAATCGGTAGGCTTCTACAGACAATTTGTAGATGACCTCTTCCTCATTTGGAAGAATGATGAGTCTCGCCTATTGGAATTTGTGTCATCTGTTAATTTATTGACACCTTACTTAGATTTTACAGTTAATTTTTCTAGAACTAATATATCTTTTTTAGATGTACAAATTGATAGGCTGGACAATGGCATGCTTAATACTTCTGTCCATAGAAAAGCATGCTATAGAAATACCCTATTGTATCGAGGGAGTATGCACCCTAGATTGGTCATTGAGAATGTGGTCAAGGGACAAAGTATGAGAGCCTCGAGATTGAATCCAAGTCAGGCAGGATATGAACATGAACTTATTAGTCTTAGGGATAGGCTGATAGAACACCATTATAAACCAAGAGAGGTAGATAGAATTATGAATGAGATAGAGATATTAAGGGATACTAGAGCGAGACCCTATTTTTCTGATAGGAGCATGAATTATGAAAGAGAACATGAGATTAGAAATAACAATATCGTTCT
>NC_056726.1:1655991918-1655994418 GCF_019279795.1 Protopterus annectens
ACTGCGAAGGAGTGAACGTATTCAAAGTAGAAATAATGGCAATATGGGTCATAGCAGTGGTACACAAGACGAACATAATAACAATAGCAATAATTTCTTAGGTGCAAGACCGAAACAGAAATGCCAATGGCTGATTTACAACAACGAGAGGGGTTGCAACAGATAACAACTAACATTGGTCACAAAGTGCATATAAACATAAATTTGGATGAGGTTACAGAGCTTTCACCTACATTACTTAGCTCTTCCTTCTCTTTATAGTGAATTAATTTGAGTAATAATGGCACAAGTATTGATAGTTCAGTAGGAGGTCCTGTGATCTGTTCTAATTCATCTGGTGACTTTAAAGTGTTTAATTTCTCTAATTGTCTCATAACCACTGAAATGGCTGACCTTTTATCTAAAGGCCAAATTTATGTTCCCAACCAAAGGTTTGACATTGTCACATCAGTTATTGATGTAAAATCTTACACCAGGAAACTTAATTTGAAATTAATGATGGGGGGTGAAGTCCAAGTACAAGGAGAAAGCAGTTTGCATGTACCAAGCACATTCAACCCACCATTACACCCATTATTAGCCACATTCGAACATATTTGCGAGGTGGACATTAGAAATGTTAAAAGTACATCAAGGCATAGTTACGTACCAGTGAATCAGCAAGAAAATGAATGTTTAGAACAGCTTCGTTCACTTAATGTTCGAGTGTGTAAACATGACAAGGTTGGGAGTGCAGTTATATTTGAACGAGATGATTATTTCGACAGAATGACTTCTTTGCTTCAATCTTCTACTTACACTTTAAGTTCTAGGAATGAGGTGAATAGAGCATATAGGATTATACAAGGTAACATTGAGGAAATGTTAATAGAGGGGAGAATTGATCAAAAATTACACAAATTTATGTCCACTCAGTATCCAAGATTTCCTTACCTCTTTGGCATACCAAAAATCCACAAGGATTTGAACAACCCTCCCATGCGCCCTTTGATTGACAGTAGAGGGGCTCCATCATATGCTTGTGCGAAAGTGATTGACAGCATTCTACAGAAGTATGTTAAACTTGAGAGCCAAATTTGTAAAGACTCGTGGTCTTTCCTGTCTAAAATTAATGACATGGTGTTTTTGGATTCCCTTAATTTTTTGACAATTGATGTGAAAGACTTATATACGAGTAATTCCCCATGATGTTGCTATTGAATGGGTTAGTGACAGGCTTAAAGCTAGTAATGCAAGTATTCGTGATATTTCCTTGGTGGGAGAACTATTGGATTTAATATTATCAAAGAACTTTTTCATGTTCGGTGAGAACTTTTATCTACAAAACACTGGGGTGGCTATGGGTTCCCCATGTGGTGCGAGTGTGGCAAATTTGGTGATGGCTAACTGGGAGCACCAATTTGTCCTGAAACAAACCTGTTATTCAGAGAATGTTACACATTACACTCGCTTTTTGGATGATATTTTTATATTATTCAAAGGGAGTGAGGTTCAAGCAGGCGAATTTGTAACCTATTTGAACAGTACAACTTCATTTTTAAAATTCACATTTGAATTCAGCACCACGAGGATCCCTTATTTAGACATCATGCTGATTAAAGACAATGAAGCAAGTTGTTTTGTAGCACAAATCCACAGGAAACCCACGTATTCTAATTCACTACTACACTTCACTAGCTGTCATGCGTTTCCACAGAAATGAGCAGTAATAAAGGGTCAATTGGTTAGAGCAGCCAGGATGGTAAGCAGAGACAACGATTTTGGTGAGGAATGTCTTTTATTAAAAAAGATGTTTTTGTGTCGAGGTTACCCTTCTAAGTTGATTGAGGATCTTATGAATGAGGTATCATTAAAAAGGTCTACTAGATTTTATGAACCTTTATTATCTGTACTGAAGAATACTCATCAACCTAATTCGACATCTACCATTGTAGAGTCGAATTCAAGTGGACCTTCGACAACACAACTATTCGATTTTCCTAGATTTATCACGACATTTACGGATGATAGTCCCATTTTGTGGTCTATCATTAAGAAAAATTGGCAATTGTTTAGAGCAGACCCAGAAGTGTCATCTAAAATGGGTTTATACCCCAAGGTAACATACAGAAAGGGCAGGAACTTGAAATCACTATTTGAACAGAAACCTTTGCTAACTAGGTCCCCTGGTATGTTTAAATGCCAAGCTTGTAATTGGTGTAAGTTTATTATTGAATCAAACAAGTTCATGGTTAATGAACATGTGTTTAAACTAAAATGCAGGGTCAATTGTAATTCTAATATGTTAGTATACTTAGCGCAGTGTCAAAACTGCACCGGTTTTTATATTGAGAAAATAGAGCGTAGACTCAAAGACAGAATTTATGAGCACATATATGCCATTAGGAAACGAAAAACGACAAATGCATTAGCAAAGCACATAATGGATAACCCTTCTCACCAGTTCAAGTTTATAGGCATTGAGCATGTTGTTAATGATAGTAGAGGTGGACCTGTTCAA
>NC_056726.1:1655999418-1656186918 GCF_019279795.1 Protopterus annectens
CATTACTAAAAGTCAAATGCGTAGGTAATGGAATGCAATTTGTAGGGACACAGTCAAAACAAAACACCTAAACCATTGTATGACATCAGCAACAAAGGGCTTAGATGTAGGGTATCCCATGACATAGTCATTCCAATCTGTTTCTGCACTTAGTCTTTACCCTCCTGGCCAGAAACCATCAACTGTAAGAATACTATAGCATAGCCCTCACTCTAAGAATTTGTTATTGCTATATCAAGCCCCCTCTACAACTACCATTCTTTGTACTTATGCCTGGTAACTAATACATATCTGATACATTAACGCAGGGTCTGTTCTGTCAGCTACCATGGATTTCTCTGCATTTCAAAAATATGGAATTATACCAATATATGGGCTTATTAGAATACTCAGAGTGATCCATTCAGGTTCTGTTATTAAATACATTTACCTCTGTATTCATGAGAGGAACAGATCTTTACAGTGCAACAAACATAATAATATTTTATACTTTACCATGAAAAATGCAGACCATGGTAAACAAAAATGCTCTTTCTTTGTCAGAAAATTCATTCTAGCCATATGTGGCATGTATAGCATTCATAAAAAGAAGAATACTTCTGGTCTGCCATGATCTGTTAGTTTAGGCATGAGTGTGTGTGCATGTGTGTGTGCGTGTGTGTGTGTGTGTGTACGTGAGTACAAGTGTACTCATTTATACATAGACACACACATTTATATATATATATATATATACATACTGTATCTATGTGCATATGTGTGTGTACATATATATATATATATATATATATATACACATACATACACACACACACACACAGACACACACACACACACACACACACACACACACACACACACAGGTGTGAATGCATGCATGTGTGCCTGTGCTTACATACATTTTGCAGGGAATGCATGGTTCTTGCCTGTCCTGCAGTTCCCTTTCCCATCAATACTTCTACCAGTACATTATATATTACATTTCAAGGCACTATGATAATTGAGCTAGTCTTCAGCACTTTTTTTTTTTTTTTTTTTTTTTTTACATTTTAGAACAAAAAATTTTTTTTTTTTCATTCATTCATTATACACTTCTTCTGTAAGACTGCCGAACTAACAAGTTAAACTTTGTTCTGTAAAGTTGAGGATTTCATGCAGCATTTCAGCTTTGAAGAACGTTTTGAAATCGGACCATTAAGAAATGCTAAATTAAAATCAGATCTGAAATTCCCTATGAGCTGTACAAAGGAAAGAAAAGCAATTACAGTCTGGTCTTCTGTTCTATAGAACAACCTTTTATATCTTTCAAAAGAAAAAAAATCAATAAGAAATGCTTCATATGGTTCATTTTTCAATTCAATAAGAATGATGCAATTTTGTTGACAATTATGAACAATCAGTTGTCTTGTACATTGCGTCTGCTGTCATCTTGCTTGACAAAGACTGCACTCGTGTTCTATTGCTTGTATGTCCTTCTAAATATTGACTACCTTTCTTCTGTTCTGTTATAATCACCCTAAAATACATTTTCTAATCAGCTGGGAAAACAGCACTGTGGTTATTAACATTTTATCTTCAAAATACGTTCTAAAGTTTTAGATGAAATATCAGTGAATGAGTCTCATAATTATTTAAAACAATTCTGGTCCCCACCGGAATTAAGTCACTCTGTTTTGGGGCTTTACTATATTCCTTACCTGATATTTTTATATCATCTCAAAAACTTTTTTTTTTTACATTTTAGAATACGGTCCTGCAAAGGTCATGACAGTGTTTAAAATACAGTTAAATTTGTTTTAATAATATTTTGAACTCAAGGTGTAAAGTGCTGCAGCACTGTGACGGAACTTTAAATAGGATATCTTGCTTAAGAAATTAATAAGATAGTTTCGTTCCCAGTTAGGTTTTAATGCTAAATATCATTTTGAATGTTGCTCATCACAGTGTATGGACATCTTCAGTATGATAAAAACCACGGAATGAATTTTAGATGATCTGTCAATTAATGCAATGTCAGTCTAAGTAATTAGCACAAATAGAATGCACTTTAATGTGCTGTCATTTTATGCAGAACATTTCAAAGATTCTTATTCTTTAACGTGTGAAGTATCAGAGCACAGGTTCATGCAGGGTGCAATCTAATACATAACAAATGCAACACGGAGAAGTAAATCTGGAGAATATTACAGAACTTAATGCAACTAAGAATTATGTAGAATTATGTACAGTAATAGCTCCGTTCACTCGGTTTCTTAGTTGCGAATTATTGTATTATGCCAGCCATTCTTGCCTGTCTAATTTAAATAACTAATAATCTATCAATCTGCTTAGCACTGTTTTTAGCTAAAACACTTGTCTGTGTTAATTCTCATATACATGCTTTGTCTTCTCTGTCTCTCTCTCGAAGGCTGGATCAAAGTGTTGTGTTTTTCTTCTAACAAAGGGCTTCATGTTTCACCTTCGCTGCATATTACATATCTGTTCCCAGTTAGGGGTCGCCACAGCAGAACTCCGGTCCGCTAATGATTGGTAGTTGATTTTTACGTGCCGAGTTACCAGCCCTGACGCAAATCATATAGTCCTATGCTGTAATTTTCAGGTTTGAGCTTGCAGAATCATACTATAAGATAGCATTAACCCTGGTCAGCATTGTGGCTAGATCTCTATTTGATGATGTTAAAAAAGCAATGATAATGTAAGATACTAACATAAATGAATAATCATATAAGCCTAGGAGACGCACAATCCCTTTTCACGGCAACCCTCAGAATTACAAAGTATGGAAATAAAGGTGGTGGGAAGGAAAGCAAGGTTTGCTGCAGGGTGTAGGTCAAACTGCTGATTGTCTCAAACCTCTGTATCAAACTGCCAGGCTGTCAAGTCTGATTCTTGACTGGTAGACTCTGCTACAGTTTGTGCAGCTATAGTCGGCACCTGGCTGAGTAGGTGCCAAAGCTGTCCTGTGCCGTCTGTGCTCTCCCTTCTCCTCCCACAGCGCCTATCTTTTCTTTTCACTTGTCTTGCTGTCCTGACAGCCACTCTCCAAGTTATGTGGTCTGCAGCTATAGCTTCCCAGTCTGTTGGACTGATGCCGCCTGCCTTCATGTCACACTTACAGACATTGTTGAAGCACAGAACGGGACTTCCTATGGATCTGGAGCCAGTGGCAAGCTCACCTTACAGAAGATCTTTGGGGATTCAACCAACACCCATACGACTGACATGACCAAGCCAGCACAAGTGCCTTTGAGTGAGCAGGATAAACATGCTTGATATCCCTGCCTGTTCTAGGATGTTCTTCTTCAGGATGCAACACCTGCCAGGTGATGCCCAGGATTTTTCTGAGGCAGCATAGATGAAACTTGTTGAGCCTGCTTCCTTGACAGGAGTACATGGGCCATGTTTCACTAGCAATACAGCAACATGCTAAGCACACACGCTTGGTACACCTTCAGCTTAGTGTTGATGGTCAGTTTGGAGTTGTGCCTGACCCTTGCTGTCAGGAGTGCCATTTCTGTTGCTGTCTTTCCAATCCAGGTATTCAACTTGACATCCAGGGAGAGGGTACCGGCAATGGTGGAGCCCAGGTAAGTGAAATTCTTTACCACCTCAAGAGTGTGATCGCTGATGAATATGTGGGGGATGCTGCTGACATCCTGCCCATGCTGCTGGTCTTCTGGAGGCTGATTGTGAGGCCAAACTCTCCTAAGCACCAGCAAAGGACCTTATAAGGCATTGTAGTGCTTCCTCAGTGTGAGCATTCAGGGCAGCATCATCTGCAAATAGCATCTTTCTGATAAGTATTGTCGACACCTTGGTCTTCACTTGAGGGCATGTCAGGTTGAAGAGATTACCAGTGCTTCTAGTGTGGAGCTATACAGCATCTTCAGACTTGTTAAAGGTGTGGGACAGTAACAGAGAGAAAAATATGCTGAAGAGTGTCGGAACAAGTACTGCTCCTGATTGAAAATGGGCCCAAGGAGGAGCCATCATAATGTACAACACCTTGCATGTCCTTGTGGGAGGATATAATCATCTTCAGAAGTTTGGGGGAACATCCAATCCTCTGTAACAGGGTGAAGAGGCCTTTCTTGCTGTCCAAGTTGAATGCCTTAGTTAAATCAATGAAGGCGATGTACAATGGTTTTCTTTGCACATGGCACTTTTCTTGCAGCTGCGTTAGTGAGAAGATCATGTCGATCATAGACCTTCCCACTATGACTCCATGCTGCTCTTCAAAGTAAACACTTCCTGTGAGTGAATGCACCCTGTTCAGGACTATGCGGATGAAGGCCTTCCCAACAATAGTAAGCAGGGATATTCCATGGCAGTTGTTACATTCGGTTCTGTCTCCTTTGTTCTTCTACAGTGTGATGATGTTCTGTCACCTTTGTTCTTATACAGTGTGATGATGTTGTTATCATGCAGATTCTAGGGCACTGTTCCTTTCTGCCAGGACTGTAGCAGGATCTTGTGCAGGTGGTCAAGGAGAACACACTTCTTGTCAACTTTGATGACCTCTGCAAGAATGTCATCCTTTCTTTCAGCTTTACAGCAGGCAAGGGAGTCAATGGCTTTGCTGAGCTCTTCTACAGAGGATGGATCATCAAGCTTTTCCTTGATAGGGAAGGGGGTTGTGTTTTTAATTGCTGCATTGGTGACAATGGTCTCCTCTGAGTAGAGCCCATGGTAATACTCTGCCCATCTCTCCATCTGTTTGTCACAGTCTGTAATGACTTCACATGAGGCAGACTTTAGGGTCATAATCTTGCCTGCACTGAGGCCAAAGGCTTTCTTCATGCCCTCATACATGGAGCAGATGTTATCACAGTTAGCAGCAAGTTGGATGCTATGACAAGGATTCAGCCAGTCGTCATTGGCACATTGTCGAGTGATCTGTTGTGCATCACTTCTGTCCTTCCTGAGTGCAGCTAGAGTTACTTGTGATGATTCCCACTTGTAGTTAAGCAGTGCTGCTCACTTGGCTGCGAGTGTTGGTTCAAACTCAGTGATCCTGATTCAAACCAGTCTAGGTTCTGCCTCATTTACTGAAGGTATCCATGGCAGAGTTCTAGATGGTGTCATGAATATGGTTCCACCTGACTTCAACACTTCTTTATGGGCAATCCTAGAGGGCCTCTGTAATCCTATCAGGAAAACACTTGTGCAGGCATTGATTTCCTGGCAGTGTTGACATGAGGGCATACTTTCTGCCTTGAGTACTGGATTTGTTTGGGCTGGAGATGCACCTTTTTGCTAACCACTGAGTGATTGATGTTACATTCAGTGCTATAATAGCTGTAGGTGACAAGGATACAGTTTAGCAATTGTCTTCTAGTGATGACAAGATCCAGCTGGTACCAGTGATCGGACCTCATATATTGCCAGGATACTCTGTAGTTTGGCTTGGTGGCAAAGAATGTGCTGGTTATGCAGAGGTTGTAGTGACAGCATAACTCTAGTGATCTCTGTCCATTCTCATTCAGCTTGCCAACAACAAACTTTCCCATGCTGCTGGGGGTCAGGAATTATGATCAGTTCCAACTTTGCCATTGAAGTCTCCAACCAAAAACAGGTGTTCTGTGGTTGGTATTCCTCTGATAGTGGCCTCAAGCTTCATGTAAAACTCATACTTTTCCTCAGCAGAGGAGCAGAGTGTGGGAGTGTAAATGCTCAGGATGGTCACTGTGCCTGAAGATGTTGAGAGGCGGAGACAGAGAGGATTTGAGTTGTGGTTTTTGATGGCAGTTTGATTGAGGACAGCAGGGAATTTCTCACTGCAAAACTGATGCCATGCAATTGCTGCTCCTCCAGTTCCTTCCCCTGCCAGAAGAATGTGTTGTCCTGTTGTCTGAGGCTACCATTTGTTGGGAGTCTGGTTACCTGCTACACAGCAATATCGATGTGGAGTCTCTTGAGTTCATGGTCGATGATGGCTGTTTTCCTGGAGTTGTCGACCTGGCGAAGATCATCAGAGAGCCCAGGGCATAATGTCCTGACATTCCAGCTTGCCAGTAGCAACATTTTCTAGTTTTCATTTCCTGGTGTAGGATTTTGCAGTCTGCTCTTCAGTATTTAATCATTGAAACAGGCAGACTATGGAGGGTCAGCATCTTCCTGTCTGGGGGCTGTCCAGCTTGAGGTGAGTGATAGCTGACCAGTGGTACTACAATGGACCCTACTGCCATTGGAGACCGCCCATAGCATCCAAGCTTATGCCAGTCACGTTGGACTTGTAACTCATAACTGTTGTCTCCCATGTTGGGCCTAGTATATGGAAATCCTGAAACGCACAGTCGACAGGATCCTCCCCTCGGACTCCCTGATGTGGTCAAAAGGAATATGGACTGATACATTTGGTATCAACTTTGCTGTAGGATCGGCCAAAAGGAAGTTAGTGTTGACAACCAGCCACCTTAAGGGATACACTCGAGATTTTCTGTCTGGGTTTATTTCCACAATTTTTTCTTCCGCCAAAGATTTCCACAAGGCATCGGGGCCATCATCCAATGGCCAGATTGTGGGTTTGAAGTCACAGTTACCTTATCCTAGATGAACTGCCTGACAAGGCCAACAAGCTCCATATACCTGGGTTTGGAGTCAGAGTTTACCTTCTCCTAGGCTAGCTGCAAACCAAGGCTAATGGCCCAGTTATACTGTCAGGCAATCAGCTGTGCCACACAGCAGGCTCTATGACAGCAGGACAGTTAGTAATATAACCAGGAAGATCTCACTTATCTGTAGAATAAGATCCTGAAACTGCATGTCAAATTAGACCATCTATAAAATGATTTCGATGCTCTAACTTCAGTACCATCTGAAGGTGTTACCTTACACAGTCCACTTCAGATTATTACAACAGAAATGCAGAATTTCCTGAGAAGTGGTATTTTCCCAGTTATGGGACAAGCTCATCATATCCATAGCAAAGGGGAGCTGCAGAGATGAAACCAATGGCCCTGCCTGCCCTTTTTTGTATAAAATGCTTAGAAAGGGAAATAACTGGATGTCTTGGAAGAATTACTGGGTGACAATAAATAAATAAAATAAATAAAAAAACAATATCTTGTGGCTGGCTGATTAGTTCAGATCCTGCCTGATATTTCACCACCTTTTGTTTCAATACAATACAAATTCAGCCCAATGAACAGAATGCTCAAGGTGAATTAATTCAACATCCAAGATGCATTAATATAACAGTCTAAATAAAACAGTTGCCTTTCTGGATATCCAGGATAACATCTGAACTGTCAAAGATGAGCTCTTGCAAAACTGATGGGAAATGTGATATTTAATAAAACACTCAACTCCATCAAGACATTTAATTTATATCAGGACTGCAGCAGAACATTGCCCAAACTTAACAACTGGTAAATCACTGGTATTGGCATCACCACAATAGTCTACCAGCAACAAGGCAATGCTTGACTTTACGCAGAACAAGAACTGATTCTGGCCACTGAGGGCATGACACTTGCATCCAGTCACAGTCTTCAACATCTTCACCACTCTTGTAAATCAGGTCAGTGAGCATGATTTCACCACTCTTGTGAATCAGGTCAGTGAGCATGATTTCACCACTCTTGTGAATCAGGTCAGTGAGCATGATTTCACCACTCTTGTGAATCAGGTCAGTGAGCATTATTTCACCACTCTTGTGATTCAGGTCAGTGAGCATGATCTCTCAGCTATAACAGAGCTGTCTTTATCAAATGTTCATACAAGTGAAATGATTGTCCTCTTTAATTTCAGGTTACTGTTGTCTTTGGAAGACTTATACATAATGACCCTAATGGATAAAAGACAATTCTCAGGAAGAGGGGATAGTCAACAAACACGCTACCTTACTGGCATATGGATAGTAGTGTCCTGCTACCATCTCTTTGGCAGTCTACCAAAACTCAGAGCTTCACCCTCTGCCTATCTGTGGGCTTGATAGATTGAGCTCCTGAAAGTACAGGGACTGCCTTTCAGACCATCATACAGAATCCTTTCAGTTTCCTACTGCCATAGTAAGAGAAGGCTCTCTTAGAAGACTGCCCGTTTCTCTGGATAATTTCAGCTACTGAGCTAAGAAACTGTTTTGGGTTTTTGCTTCTTCCTCTGCTTTTTCTATCAGTGCAGGAATATTGTATTATGTTGCTTTGACTGTTTGTTTTCTGATTAGAAAATTGAATGTTTCTGTTTTTATTTTGACTCCCACAGTAAGGCCTATGTTGTTGATTAAAAGCTTCATTTGGAAGGTTTGATAGGAAAACTTGTTGATATTACACTTTCTTTCTTTGAAATTATGATTATTTGAGGCAATTAAGAAGGATTACACCATTATAAATGATTTATTCATTTAAAGTCACAATGTTGGTGCCATTTTTGCATGTTAAACATTTCTGCCAGAAACTTTTCATCACTTTATGATTTTTTTCTTGTCTTATACTAATCTAAGCTGTATCCATTCATTTGGATTGAAACTGGCTTTTTTCTTACAAAATCAGAAGATGTTTGTGCACCAGCAATTAGTATTGATCTGGCTATTTTTTTTTGTCCCCTGACTTGATGTATTCAGGTACGGTGCCTCCTCCCTGCCCCAGCCATGATCTATGGCTTGTGTACCTAAAAACATAGAAATAACTCAGGAAATATGCCTCAGCCTATGGCTTGTGACTTCTACCACAATTGCATGTGACACAATATAACATTGCCTGATCCAGGGCTGTAACATTGCCTGATTCAAGTAAGGGAGAACCAAATTCTTTAGGTGCAGGGGAAGTCAGGGGTGCAGAATCTGTTGCCAGCATTGCTGTGTCTCTTCTTGGGGATTCTCCCACTATGGTATTGCATTAAAAAAAGAGACAGAAGACCTACCACACTTCCATTTTCACCTGAGATGGCAGCTATGACTAGATCCATTGTTCAGGCATTTGATTACGGGATAAAAACCCAGTTTATAAGTAATGCTGGTGCTTCTACTCCACCTCAACTACCAAGAAATCCTGATTTTAAAGGGGATCCAGAATGAGAGGTTTTGCAAGTATCAGAATCTGATCAGTCAGTTTGCTTTTAGATCAGAAAAGTTCAGAAACCCAAGCAGATTTTTTTCTTTTTCCCAGATGTTGGCTGGATTTAGGGATGTATTCATTTTGGAGCAACGTTCACTGTTCCAAGATCAGTGTTGTATATGCTCTTTTGGAGAATGAGACCCTGGAATTGGCAAACTTCCCTGCATTAATCACAGCACTGGGTGTTGTTTTTTAAGAAAGTTTGCAGTTCTCCTCTGCTGAATGAGTCTCTGCCTAAAAAAAGTGGGAAGGAAATTAAGGGTGTGCTTGTGCATGCCTGGTCTCCAAGTCTGCCTGTCTGCTGACCCTGATTCTGTATCTCCAATGACCTTTTCCAGTAAAAAGGCTATGTTCTTTATCAAACCTAGTCCCTACAGATAAGCTAGACAAGTAGGTAGAATCACACCAAAAGAAGCTGTTGCAGTCCAGCATGGTAGCTTTTAAGGTGTTTAACTACTAGTGTTGTATGTGAAAGTTTGAGTTGAGGTTTATGTATAGTTTAGATGAATTTCTTGAAGTGTCACCTGCTGAACAGAAAGTCTGCATTAAATATATTGTTTCCTATGTTTCTCAAGTTTCTAAACATACTTTAAGGAGTAGCTTGGAAGGGGGCAATACTGTATCTAGAAATACAGCAATATCAGTGATGATAAGGAGGCATGCTTGGCTGCACAATCAAAACATTTCTGATGAGTTATAAATGAGATTATGAATGTTCCACTTGATTCTGATTGTGTGCTTTGTACAGCATCTAAATCAGGTCCTGGGATGGGAGAGGTAAACTGATGCAAGGTATGTTGAAAGTGTTCCATATTCCCAAGTTCCCCTCAGTTAAGCAGTGTCATTTTTGGTGGCGCAGCAAACAGAAGTCCTAGATGAACAATAACCAAGGCTCCAAAAGGAAATGGCAGGATGAAGACTCTGCCAAACCTAACAAGACAAGATGCTTTTCCAAAAAGCATAACCCCTGTTCCAACTTATGACTATGCTGAGGCACAGCATCTGTCTATTCCAAGTCTTGCCCTGGGTGCCCCATCTTGAAAGTTAGCTCTCACCAAGGTGGCCTGGCCATTTGTGCTGTCCAAAAATGTGTGCTTAACATCACATCATGGAACAGGTTATAAGTGACACTGGAATGGGCATCCACCTCCATTCTAGGGGTCCCCCTCACCTGCTGGACCAGACGTTGTTATCCCTCCTATATCCAGCAAATGTTGGACTCAGAGATTATATAAACTGATCCATCTTTCAGAGAGAATGAAAGGTTTCTACTCCAGAATTTTACTGGTTCCCAAAAAGAGCTGTCATTCAGACTGGTACTGGACCTATCTTTGTGGAATACCTTTGTCATGGTCCCCCAGTTTAAGATGCTCAACTTATAGAAAGTGATTCCTCTTTTACTGGACCACTGCATCATGGTAACCATAGACGTGAAGAATGTGTATCACCATATCTTCATTGCTCATTGCTTCAAAAGACATCCATGATTTGCCATGTCTGGTTTGCAGTTCTCTGTATTGCCCTTTGGGCCTTGCCTGGCCCTCTGTCAAACTCTTGACATTCACATTTTTACTTACATGGATGACTTGCTGATCTGTGTGGAGTCTGTATCCAGGTGTTTGGAATAACTAGAGAAGGTCTCAAACTTACTCTTCCAGCTAGGTTTCAAATTGAATCTTCAGAGGTCATGTCGGACATCCTTGCAAAGGCTTGTATTCCTGGGGTACTTAATCAACACTGGCAAAAACATGGCCTTTCTTCCTGAAGAAAAATTCCTTTCCTACCATGCAGTATTCAGGAATTTTCTAGGAGGAACATCTCCTGAACAAGAGAATTCATAGGAATGATGACATCATGATCTGGAACTGATGAACTCAACACCTACATTTCCTGGCATTACAGTTGCCAGTACTTCATCAGATAAGAGTTACAATAGTTAAAAGCTCAGTGTTAGTCCAGGGCTTCCCTTCTTCCCTGCTGTTCTGGCACAATCTGTCCAGACAGATTCATCAGACTTTGCTTGGAGAGATCTGTCACTGGGAGTGCAAGAGTAGGTCACTTGTGGATGCTAGGGCACATGGTAGAAAATTAATATAACGGAAATGCTGGTAGCAGTCCATGTCTTGAAAGTACTTCACTACCTCTGTAGTCCAGTTCCTTTTCTGGTGGTTATGGACAACACCATAGTGATGTAGTATCCTAGCAAAGAAGAGGTTACAAGGTCATACTCTCTGTGCTGGTTGAGAATTGTGCTGACTCTTCAGACATCATACATCCTGTTAGAGCAAAATGTTGTTGCAGGCAGACTAAACAGATCCTGAGCAGACCCATGCAACTTCCAGCTAAAGTCAGTGGTGTTGCAAAATGCAGTTCAGATATGGGGAGTGCCTCAAATATATCTGTTTGACTTCTTTGAAATCAGACAGCTAGAGAGATTCTGTTTTACGCATCCTTGCAGTCACACGTAGAGGACAGATGTTATCATTATTGTTCACTTGGACAGAAGTGTTCCTGTGTGTGTTTCCACCCTTTCCAGTGATTCACTAGGTACTTCTGAAGGTTCAGAAAGAAATGCTAATGATCACTGTGGTGACCCTCTATTGGCCCAAGTAATATTGGTTCTCCCTCTAATGGTATTGACTAAGAGCAATTACCACAGACTTTCTTTGTTTTTCTCAAACATTTTTTATTTTTCAAATACAGTTGAATAAATTCCATAGTATTTGTATATAACATCTTAAATAACTATGTACACTATTTACATTAGCCTGACACTATAACAGAGCGCAATATATACAACTACTTTATAGGTATAACAATCCAGTTATCTGAGTGTATCTGTTCAGTTATTGTAAAGTGTCAATTAATGATAAGACTTTTTTCCATGGATTTTTAATAAATGGCTTAGGATGAATCTTTAATTCTTTAATTTTAATTTCCAACAATGCTGTGGTCTTCAGTAGGCTGCAGAAGTCTTCCAAAGTCGGTATTGTGTTTGTATTCCATCTTCTTAGGTTCATAGGTTCATAGGTTCATACTAGGCTATCTGCCCTGGGGTAATTATAAGCCTAGCCCGATTCTGTATGGCTTACGCCGCCCCTTGATGAGTATACTGTGCACTTTTTAAGGTTTAATCTACTGTGCCTCTGTCTAATAGTGACACGGGAGTAATCCCTGGGACAAACCTACGATCCCCCATCCACTTATCGAGATTCTTCTTGAAGAGATTCATTGAGGTGCTCTGCTTCACATGAACTGGAATTCTATTCCAGAGCGAAGGGAGCCTCTGAGTTATGAACCTGTCCCTCCAGCAAGTTCTATTTATTTCTGTGCTGAGGTTCAAGTCCCTCGAGCATGTGGCTCTAAGGGATTATGATTTACTGAGGTGGAGCATGTCCATTAATTCTGGATTTGACATAGCTTTGTATGTCAGGCGTAGATCGCCTCGAAGTAGGCGGTATGCAACTGAGTAGAGCTGGAGTTTTTTTTTGGGGACTTTCTAATTACTGCAGGTGTCGGGTAAGGTACATCCCAAAAGGGGCATTGTATTCTATGATGGGCCTGATGAGGGATGAATAAAGGGGCAAGATTACCTCTCGATCTAGATGTGAAACCCTTCGTGATGAGGTGGGCTATGTAGAAGGTTTTTCTAACCACTTTGGCAATGTGGTTTTCAAAGGAGAGATTGTTATCAACTTGGGTCCCCAGGTCCCTAATAACTTTCTCTGTACTTAATGGGTTTCTGCCTATGTGGTAATTTGTGGGCACATTGCTTTTGCCAAAGGGTATGACTATAAATTTTTTGGCATTTAGCTTTAAACCATGGTGCTGGCACCAGTTATCTGTCTCTGTGAGACCTTTTTGAAGGATGTTTGTGTCAGCTGGAGAGTTGATTATAGCACCCAGTTTGCAGTCGTCTGCGAACTTGGTGAGCCATAGTCCTCCCACGTTTGCCTGTACCTCGGAAAAGTATATACCGAACAAGAGTGGTCCCAGGACAGAACCCTGTGGGATGCCACTTGTGACCGGTTTTGAGTCTGACATGGCTCCAGCAACTCTCACTCTGTGGGTTCTGTCTTTGAGCCAGTTTGTGACCCATCTTGTGACATAGGGGTTTATATTTAAGCTGGATAGCTTATCTATGATGCCCGAGTGTCAAATGCCTTTACAAGGTCCAGATAGGCTGTGTGGACTACCTTCCCTTCATCTATGGCTTTGGTGACTGTTTCAAAGAAGTAAACCAGGTTCAAAAGGCAGGATTCTGCCCTTGACAAAGCCGAACTGGGTAGGATCTAGTGTCTGTAGGTCCCCAATGTCTTTGTTTATGAGCTCCATGATGATCCTCTCCATAGCCTTGCAGACTAAGCTAGTCAGGCTTATGGGGCGATAGTTTCCAGGGTCCGTAGAGGCTCCACCTTTGTGGAGTGGGACCACTGTTGCTGTACGCCATTCTGTGGGCACATATCCTGTAGTGAGGCTGAGATTGTATAGCTGTTTTATTTGTGGGATTAGTTCCTCTTGTAGTTCATGTAGGACGCAACCTGGGATGCCATCTGGTCCCATGGAAGCAGTGTTTTTTGCTTTGGCGAGGGCAGCCTTCACCTGAGCATCTGAGATGTTTGGGAGGCAGCCCTCTGCCGGGATAGATACTTGCTCTTTTGGGGGAGGGGGGAGAAGTTTGCACTGAACCTGTCTGCCAGGATATTGGCGATGTCTGTGGGTTCAGTGTATTTTTTGTCGTTTAGATTCAACTCAGAACAAGTCTGGGAGTTGCATCCCAGGTTTCTAACATAACTGAAAAGAGCCTTATGATTGTCTTTGGTGTCCTGTGCAATTTTTCTCTCGAAGCTGGCCTTGGAGGATTTTATGAGGGATCGTAATTTTTGGCTAGTACTGATCAGAGATGCCTTCCCTATTAGGGATTTTGCTCTATCATGTAGTAGCTTCCTCCTTCTGTTGTACAGTTTATTTATGGCAGGGGTCCACCAGACTGGACGCCTGCCTTTGGATGATTGGGTTTTGGTTTTGTTTGGGATAGCATGATCCATGCATTCCTGGAGATGTCCGTAGAATGCATTTATATAGGATTCTGCAGTTTGGGCCGTAGTTTCCACTGGCCCTGGGGCCTTGAAGGATTCCACTTCGGTTTTGAGAAGTGAGAAGTTCGCTTTTGAGAAGTTTTTCACTGTGGTTTTCTGGGCTGGGGTGGGGTCGGGATGTGGACATCCAGTGAAATTAATTTATGGTCTGATCTTACCAATGAGGGATATACTTCTGGTGCGGAGCATAAAGTCCCCATGTTGGTAATGATCAGGTTTAGTATGTTGTCCCCTCTTGTGGGAGTGGTGACTAGTTGTTCCATAGCATTTGAGTTTATAATTTCCAGGAATCTTTGGGCTAAGGTGCTGGGGCTTGAGTAGTGCTCCCAGTCAATGTTTGGGTAGTTGAAGTCGCCCAATATAATGGTGTTCGGAGAGATCTTCATGTTATCCAATGTTTTTAGGAAAGCAGAGTGGGATTCCTGACTTTGAGAGGGTGGTCTGTAGGATGCTATAAACTGAAAAGCAGTCTTGCCCACTGTTAGTTGCACATGGATGGTCTTCGATACTTCGTGCAATGCCACTAACCTGGAGGTGTGGATATCCTTGATAAATATGGAAACTCCCCCTCCTTTTGTGGTTTGGTCCGGGTTTTGGGGCCGAAAAGCATGATATGAGGTATAGCCTGGTAGTGCTGGGGTGCTCTCTGGAGCCTTGAACCAGGTTTCTGTCACTGCACAGATATCGATGTTCTCCATACTGAGGAGAGCTTTGAGTGCGTGCATCTTGAGGTTAAGACTTCTGGCGTTTAGCAGCATTACCCTTAGTTTCTTGTTCCTTGTGCTGTCTATGGGGGTGGGTTTGACTTTTGAGCCTTGCCTAAAAAAGGCACTATGGGGGTGGCAAGAGCCTTTGCCAATATCCGAAAGCCCAGTGGTGACAGGTGCAAGCCGTCCCTAGTGAAGCAAAGTGGCTTGTCGAGCATGTCATCCCAGGCTGACAGACACTGGATCCCCTTTGAATGACACCAAAATTTTAGCCAATTGTTAAAATCGATCATTTTGTCTTTGTACTGTGGCATCATTCTAGGTGAGGGTAAGATGCTGCTCAAGGTCAGGGTCATACCAGCCTGGGCTACATGATCAGAGAGCTCCTCTATGTCTCTTTTCATGTAGTCCAGGGAGGTACGTCTCAGGTCATTCACACCAGCATGTACAATGACTGAGTCATATTTGTATTTGCTTTGGAGTGACCTGAGTGCTTGCCTTATGTGTCGGATCCTAGCACCTGACAGGCAGCTCACCGTGACCTTCTCTTTATTCAGCCTGGTGAGCGGGACGTCAGTGTGTCTGACAATAGAGTCACCTATAACAAGAGTATCAGGTGTGTTATTCAGCCTTAAGGGCTGTGGCTGCTTGGCACACTGACTTTGTGGGTTATGTGTTGTGTGTGTTTTGTTTTGAGGTAGCGTTTGCTTGGATGTCTGCTTTGGAGGTCTCTGTTGCTTAGGTAGATTTTTATTTAGAGCCTCCGAGTATGTTTTTGTGCATTTGTGTGTTTGGTTCGCTGATGTGGTGGGACTATGTGATACTGGAATTGTGTTCTGTGAGGTTACCTTCTCCTCCTGACTCGTTACACCAGTTTTAAGATGAGAGAGCTCAGCCTCCAGTTTGGCTAAATAGTTGCATCTCTCACATATATTTGAACCTGTTTGGAGGAGGAGAGGGTTGTCCGTGTACATGAGACAGTTGTAACATTGCCTCAAAATTCCCAGATTCACCAGCTGGACTGGAGAGGAAACCATTGACTGACCTTTGGACATGCTAGAGTAATAGGGAAACTGAATTTAAGATGGACCAATAGAGGACAGGGTAATCGTAGAGAGTATAAGAGTAAGTAGTGCTTATGGTTTAATAGTGCTAACTTGTAGGATTACTTAATTGGACCAGTGAAGGCCATTAGAATGAGAATATGGTGTTTAAATTGAGAGATAGAGCAGTTCTAAGGGAAAAAGTGAAGAGCAGACTTTGTGGAGCCAGGAATAGTTTAAACCCAATTAGGCAGCACTGCCTGCTGTTGCGCTATGCACAAAAACGTGCAAAACCGCACAAAAGAGGGTTTTAAGAGAGGAAGATGAAGGAGTTTTGGAATTGACCCAAAATGGCCAATAAAACTACAGTTTCAAGTCAGTAACCACTCCCACAGGGGCAGGCAGGCTGCTCAATGTTTTTCACTGCCACTGATCAACAGAGAGACTTCCCTTTAGCCCAAGCAAAAAATGGCCTCACAGAAACTTACAAACAGTTCAAGAACAGCAAGCCTGTAACTGAACTTTTTTAAATCTCAGAAAAGTGGGAAAAAGCAAGATTTTTTTTTTGTTTTTTTGTTTTTTTCAGAGATAGCAGAGGTTCACAAGTATCAACAAGTTATAACAAAATGTCCCCACACAAGAGTGCTAGGCCAAAGGCAGATAAAATGCAAGTTTTGAGAAAAAAACAATTTTAAAAATAAGTGCAAACAGGAAATTCAGTAAACAGCTCTAGGTTGTGCTCTAAATACAGTTACTAATGCAGAAATCAAATTTAACAAGCCAGAAAATGCTCAAAATAGGCGGCTATGCAGAAAAACTTAGCAAATAAACAGAGGAAAAATACTTAAAATCTCAAAAGTGGCTCCTTTCTTCTCTCAGCGTTTTCTCCTCTTGGTGGGTTGGATTCTTCTTGTTATACACTTCCTTGAAATTGTAAGTATTGTCCAAACTAGATACATATTTGACTCATTCAAATGAGGACCTTCGTACACATTTAATAATATTAGAGTTTTAGATAAATTAAACAATTCATTAAATAAAGCTTGTAAAAAGTTTTTAATACCATTCCAAAATGGCTTAGTTTTAACACAGTCAAAAAAATGTGATTTCAATCTGCATTCTGTATTTGCTCACACCTCCAACATATTCCCATTGTGAAAGAATTAATTTTAGTAATTCTATCTGGAGTGCTCTGTGCAAGCATTTACAATTAAAAACTTTCTAGTATTGTGTAAAGGATGTATGTTTTCTTGATAATAAACCATAGACTTTCTCATACTCACAAATTTGATTACACTACAAACTTGATGTGGTCCTAGTGGTTCTTGGAGCTTTTGGTATCAGCAGTGCTTTTATTTGTTTTTGATTGGCTTTACGTGGATCCATCTCAATTTCATCTGTTTTATTTTTAGGTTATGAAAGGAGTATTGCATACGAGACCCCCTTACAAGCAAATTCTTCCTTCGTGGGATCTCAACTACATTATGGAAATATTTACCTTATCACTTTTGGAATGGCCCTCAGGCTGATCTAAAGTGCTTAACATGGAAACCTGTTTTTCTTAATGATCTGACATCTGCAAGGTGAGTCTCAGGGCTGCAAGCTCTCATGGTGGGTCAAGATTACCTGATTTATCACAGGGACAGAACTATATTATGCAGTAACCTCTTTTTCATGCAGAAAGCAATCTGAAAATTCACTCTCAATCAGTCTATTAACCTCCCTGTTTTCTTACAAAAATGTAAGAATAGGGAGAGAGGACTTTTTATATCTTGGATACACACTGGCAGCTCAGGTACCACATTGACAGAACAAAACCCTTCAGGAATGGAGAAAGTCTTTTTATTTCCTACACAGGTGCAAAATTGGGTTGACCTTTTTCTAAGAAAAACACTGCTCAATAGTTGTCTTCTAGTATTGTATTTTGTTACACTTACCATGACAACCAGGTTTTTGGTTTGGAAAAGTAGGTGTTGGGAAAACTTGTGCTTTCATCTTCTATTTCTGCTGGGTGATGGAAACTCAAAAGGTTCTGTCTGAGTCTGAAAGGAAGTCACCCTATAATGCCAAGTGGTTAGTCCATTATGCGCACAGACAGATAGTGGGAGGAAATCTGAGCTCTGGAAGACTGCTAGAGTGAGAATAATGGAGCACTACTATCCATATGCCAGTAAGGCTGTGTGTTCTATGAACATCTATGGTTACTGATAAGTAGGACTTACACAACTGTACTTTATTGTTGCCATACATGACAAATGCCTAAAGGCCATATGTTTAAAGACTGTAATTTTGTGGTGGCTGCTGTTGTTTTTATTATGGAATGAACTATATGTTGTACAATCGCTGCATGGATCTTTTCATAATTTGGTAGTACAGTGAATGTGAAATCACTATAGTTCAGGATCATGAAATGGGAACAAAGCAAGAAAATTTGCGATGTGGAGAGTGCAGCGAAACTAACAACATACCTAACTAATAAAAGGCAGAAACACACTAATATTTCTAATTTATGGTCTATGATTATCATTTTGATCTTTTATGCTATAATACAATAAAAATATTTTACAATTTGTTAGAAGTTATTTTAATTACCATTTTCAGATAGGTGGGAGTTTATTGTATATTTAGTATCACAAATGTATTTTCCTTATAATAAAAACTACTGTCTATCAAAGACTTTGGCTAAGCATAGGTGTACTAAGCCATGGTGCAACTGTATTACACAAACAGGCATTATTTTGGACAGCAGCTGTAACTATGGTGTTAGGAAATTGAACCACAGACTAATGGAAGATATGTGTGTATTATATAGACGGTTTTGTTACCAGACCTAGTTCCGGACATAGAACATGACCATCACACTGAGAATAGAATTAGAAATTAAGAGGAAGATTATAGAAATGGAGTATCAGTAGATTGTGTAATTTAAAGGGTACTGGGCATTAAGGAGAGAACTTGGGCAAAATTCAGCAAGTAAGAATCAGGACAGTGAAGCGCAGAGAGGTGGGCCACCAACTATAAGGACAAGACAGAGAAGGAGTAGGCAGTGAGGAAGGAAGAGTGACAGACAACAAGGAATAAGAGGTATCCGAGGAAAAGCAAGGATTGAACAGGTATGGTGGGTGCTTGTAGGGAGAGTACAGATGAGATAGGAAATGAATTTGGAGCAGCAAGGAAGGTAGCTAATTGTTGAAAACAGTGGATTAATGCAGTAACTTTAAATAAGGGTGGGTGGATAGGCATGGTGAAGTGACAAGTGAGAGGAGGACTGCTAGGAATGAATGAGTGTATGGACTAACGAATGGTCATTGATGATTGCTGCCTCAGTCACATGATGAATTCGTAACCTTGGGATGAAAGATATTGAAATAGGTGTCAATATTTAGATGTCATAAGACACTGGAGGACAAAACAGTAGATAAGAAATACAGAGTCATTCAGGCTCATCTAGCACACTGCGCACCTGCTCCCCAACTTTTGAGGAGAAAAAAATATTCAAGATCTGGTCAGATCTCCTAAAATTCATGAACCAACCAGGTCACATTTACATGTCCCACCCCTCAGTTTAGCTAAGGACAAAAACACAAATACATCTACTTCTTTAACTTGTATCACATGGATGCTTCAGTACTGCAGAAAAACACAATCAAAATTAATTTCCTTACCAGCAGTCAGAAATGCCAGTACAGAAATGAATACAGTTACTGCATTAACAATCAATCAGCATCTCCAAATCTCACCCTCTAACATATTATGCCCAGGGTGGCTGCCCCCTTTACTCCTACCTATCTTTACTACTGAACATATGAGTGGTGGGGACAAATGCAGTGCAGGTAGGCACTGGTATCCTTCAGAGGATTCAGGTGAAGTGACAGCAAGTAATGCCAGGGAAGAAGCAAAGAAAGGATTGGTGGGGCAGGCAGTATTCTCAGAAGTCATGTATTCATACAAAAAAATTACCAGTTAGTGTGAAGCATGCCGAGCAGAACTGATTTTGGTTGCAGACTGAGTTCAATTATTAACTCTGTATGGCAACAAAGATGCAACTTTCTTAATGATTAAATTTGTCAGACATTTATAATAATACTTCTATGAACAAGATTTTTCAAGATGTAGTAATTAGACCCACACAAAATGAAACTGCTCCATAGAGGCCATGTGATTTTCCTTTTGACTGATGCATGATTCACAAAGGTAATTGCATTGTTTCCAACAGCACATGGTGTCCTCAATTAGGTGGGACGTTGGATTATCAAGAAGTACATCAACTATGATGGTAGCATCAGTAACTCGCAAAATAAGTTTATTTTTCCCTAATGGATTTGTAAACCCTTTTCTACACTCAGACTTTCTCCTAATAATTGAGCAGCAGGTATTTATATATAACATCAAGAGGAAACTACATTTTATTTGTCTTTTATTTATTTGTCCTTTGATAACCAGGAAAGTCCAGCTGAACCGGTGACCCATTTTCACTGGTGGCCTAGGGATAAAAGCTCTGCATTAGATTCAAAAACATTTAAACAGTAGTCGAGTAACTATATACAACGGGAGAAAGCCTCACAACAAAATAAATATTTTACAATGAGATGGGGCAAAAGGCTCAACAAAAACCCACATTCAGCAGTAGCTGAGAAGTAATTACATAGAAGCGGAGAAAAATCACCATAATATTTAAAAACACAGATTGAAATACATTTACAGAAATATTAAGAATACAATATGGACTGCAAGTAACAAGACACACTGCAGAAGTAGGTAGCCTATGTCAAGCAAACTAATAGACAGTTTTTCAAAATATTGGCGATAGTTCTAATAATGTATGGAGCTGAAAATAGTAAAGTATTCTGCTGCCAAATTAGACAGAGGAATAAAGTGAGATGAGGAGGAGTAATGAGCAGGAGGGAAAATTAAGGACATGGAGAGACAGTTATTATTAGAAAGATGCGAATGTTATGGAGGGACACAAAAACAGGAAAATAAATAGTAGTACATTCTAAAAATACTGACAATAAGTCGGAGAGATGGTAAAAACTCAAAAAACCACCAAATAAATGGAAAACAAACTCTGAACAACTTATTTAGCACTAAGGCTTTTTATTATGCATATTATTCATCAGATAGACTTCTACAGAAAACTAATGACAAACAAAAAGTTCAAATGTTTAAAAAGAAAAACTCAACCAATCAATTTATGTAACCCATTAACAATAACATTGATCTAATGATAAAAATTAAAGACTCCAAAACAATGCATGACATAAAAATAAAAACAAATGAAGGAGAAATATATTGCCCTTTACTTAACTTTTAACTAACAGCTTAATGAAATTTCAGAATATTTTGAGTTTATTAAGGGAGATCATTTCAGTGTTCATTTTTTAGATTTATTTTTGGAATGGGACTAAAATAAAAGAACAGCAGAGAGTAGAATTTATAGGAAAGAAACATTTTCTAACAGTTACCTGTACTATAAAAGTGGACATCCCAGTTTTATGAAAAAGAATATTCCTAAAGGACAGTTTGAGGATCAAGATGAACCTCTAATCATGATGAATTTTACAAAGAGTTGGTAAACATCATTTTTATGTTTAAGGAAAGAGGTTATATAGAGGGATTTCTTTTTTGAATAGCCAATGAGGTTATTAATACAAGAAGAAAATGACAATAACAGTAATACTGGATAGAAGAAATATAGAACTTTTACAGAAAAGGTCCAGTTTTTTTTTATATGTCCACAGACAAACTATTATGAATGTTATAAGAAGAAATTGAAAAGTTTTGCAGGGTAATCTGGAGGTTTTTTAAAACTGTTGGGAATGAACCTGAATTTGTTTACTGATATAATATGAATTTTAAGAAGATGTTAGAAAATATTTTGATTTGTCACACACTAAAATATATATAGGTATGTTCAATTGTGGGATATGTATGATTTATAGGTACACATATGTTAATCCTTTTATATTCATTAAATACTTGAACTACTCAATACATTTAAATAGGAGATTTACTTGTAAGAGTGTTGGTATGTTTTCATTGGATTTTGTCAGGATATCAGGCTTACTATATAGGCATGTCCACACTCAGTTTAGAACAAAGGTTTAAAGAACATCTATATTCCATCAAGGTTAAAGATTATAATAATGCTTTATATAACCATGCTATTGTCTGATAGTTACAAAAAGTTTTTATTTTCAGTTATTGATCAGTTACCACTAGACTTGAGGAGAGGTTATTACTAAAGTAAATTAGAAAGTTTAGAGACAAAGTGGCAAAAAAGGTTAAGTGCTGACGAACCCCCTTGCTTGAATGAAGCTATTAATATTAAGTGTTTTTTAAAGAATCGAAGGTTAAAATTTATGTAAAGGGCAATATATTTCTTCTTCGTCATTTGTTTTTTATTTTTATGTCACAAATGGTTTGGAGTGTTTCTTTCATTTTTATTGTTAGGTCAATTGTTATTAATTGGTTATACAAACTGAGTAGAAACTGTGATTATTGAACCAGCTTTCAACTGATGAACTCTTTTGGGAGGTGTTATAGAATAATTATGATATTAGCAGAGCAGATTAATGTGGAGTCATCAGCAAATTGTATGAAGGATGCTTAACATTTAGTAGGTTATTTGTAAATGTATTAAAAAGCAGTGGCCTCAGTGGGGAACCTGAGGGAACACCAGTTTTGAGTGGTAGGAAGGATGAGCAAGAATTAATCCATTTAACAGACTGGAGTCTATTGTAAAGATAGCAGGAGAAACAGTTGGAAGTGTTTGATAGGTCAAGTGAAGAGAGTTGTTTTAGAAGAGGAGTATGGGAACTGGTATCAAAAGCCTTGGACAGATCCAGAAACATAGCAGAGACCAGATGGCCTTTGTCTCTGGTTAGATTAATAGTACTAGGAACATTTGAGAGAGCTGTGGCACTGCTATACCCTGGTCAGAAGCCATGTTGTGTTTGCAAATGAGTCATTGATAGATTATAAATGTTGTTTAATAGTTCCATAAATATCTTATTAAATTGTCAACAGTATCATCTAGTGGCACACATTTTAAGATGCTTCAGTTGAGAGATTGCAGTGAGGTGTTAAACAGTTGCAGATCAAAGTTGTTCATGTTACAAGAGGATTTATATATCTGATTCTTGGGAGACATATGGCATTATGTTGTGGGATATATGGGCAGGTGGTAAATAAGTGTGCTAGCTAAGGTGCCATGGGAGCTTATATTATTAGGGTGACTTGTTAATAACCAGTGCAAGTGATAGTTTTATATTTTACAGGCTGATTCTAGTAGGATCACTGATAAGTCAGGATAAATTGTAAAGGTTTATACTAGAAGTTATCTCAGAGTTGAGACTTGACCAGTTGATGTTAACATTGCCTAATATAATTGCCTGCATGTGTACATTATCAGGCAACCAGGATAAGATTTCCTCCAATGTGACATTGTCTCCAGGTAGAATATAAAAGGCTGACAGACATATTGCTTTGTGTGTGTTTAGGTTGAGATTACTTAGAAGTAGTTCACCACAGAGGAAGGAGAGCATGGTAGATGTGAAAGCTGACAGGTTTATGCTACTGTCATATATTATTGCTACCAATCTGCTTTTTTGTTTAATGTATCAGCTGTAAGTATATTAAACTGGGGGGGGGGGTGGTATTTCTGTGTTACTGATATTTAGTCTTAGCCAAGATTTTGTTACTCACAATGCAACTGGTCAATGACCAGCAAAACAGAAAAAACAAGAAATTCCACCGAAACTATGAAGCTAATAACGGTTTAATGCTCAAAGTCCACAAGTTCTCACATAAAAAATTCCATATATCCACGAACAACTAAGCGCTTTCGCCAAGGTTAAAAACCATAGGCATCTTCAGAGTTGTTCGTTTACAATGCATTCTCCCCTTTTATACAACTTCCTGTTCATCAATTAACCAATCACTTAAAACAGTTGATAATCACTTTAAACACAATAAACTGATTGTTAACAACTGCCTGATCTACCAAAAAGACTTATCAAATAATAAACCATACCACCCTGTAAAAACATCCCAAAACATACATAAAACTTCATTTTTTCATTTATGCACATAATATATATTACCTTCACTAAACATTCATATACAATGATGTAAAAATTAACATTTGATATAAATTAATTATATTCTTATTACTTGATAATACTGCAAATGTGCTAACAAACCATATAAATAAAAATATATGTGTATATATGAAAAATAAAAAATGCACTTATACAAATTTTGTTATCATAACTAAACAATTCTACCCTGTTTTATTTTTAAAAATGGCTTTATGGAAATAAAGTCATTGAGTCCTGGCGGACTCGTTGCATTAGTCCGTATCTGCCACAAGGACTCATGTGCCTCTAAAATAGACTCCCAATCTCTACCCCACTTATTGTCAGTGATTTTATCTATGACAAAAAATAAAAACTTACTGAAATTCATACATTGTCTAGAGTGCAAATATAAGGCATTGTGTGGATCCTTATTTTTAATAGCTCTCAAATGCTCACCAATCCTGTCCCTTAATCTACGGGTGGTCTTCCCAATATAAAAACCAGGACAGGAGAGGCAAGTGGCCACATAGACCACTCTCTTGGAATTACAATTGCTTTTTCCTGGACACTTCACCGAGACCCCAAACCCACCAATGTCCACATAGGGTCCATTGTTAATATACCTACAATACCTACAATTCTCACACTTGGACATGTACAAGCCTTTACTAAAAACCATATGGTGTGCCTCCAATATATTTTTAATATTGCTGCCTCTACTGTGAATTATTTTTGGCTTAGTGCCTATAACTGAAAACATATTCTTATCAAAAATAATATCCCACCCTTTATTAATAATTCCCATAACTTCAAATGTTCTGTTACTAAATTGTAAAACCATGCCCTCCTTTTTCACTTTTGTCAACAATTTAGTAACTAGTTTACGCTGCTTAGTTTCAATACCTTTTTTAACAAAATTCTCAACTTCGCTTAAAACTTTATTATAATTAACATAATAAGGTTCAAATAAAACATCATTCATAATGCTTTTGTTTAGTTCATCAATTTTTAACTGTAATTCTTTAATTTTACAATCGTTAAATCCGCAAACCCGGATTTGGAAACTGCCTATGGGGGTTGAATATGGGACTACAGCTCACTGTGAGTTAATTTCCCTATTTGACAAGACTGGTCTTGAAATGCTGGATATTATCGTTAGAAATAACGATTGTAAAATTAAAGAATTACAGTTAAAAATTGATGAACTAAACAAAAGCATTACGAATGATGTTTTATTTTAACCTTATTATGTTAATTATAATAAAGTTTTAAGTGAAGTTGAGAATTTTGTTAAAAAAGGTATTGAAACTAAGCAGCGTAAACTAGTTCATGATACGCAAGAGTATTCCAACAATGTAGCTTACCCACAGGGTCCAAATGGAGGGAACAGTTTAAATAGTAGAGGGGTTAATGAACAATATGTAGAGGACAATGTTGAAGGCGGAATGAGAACAAATAGGCATGACAATAGAAATAGTAGTGAAGGTGATTTTTTAGAAAACGGACCCAGGAGATCAGAACGGTTGAAGAACCTGAGGGGTCCGCAGTCCAATCAATGGGGAGGGGGTTGGAATCAAAAGGGGAATCAATATTCAAGGGGACAGTGGGGGGTGGGGAAGAGATGGAACTAGATGTTGGAAGGATACATGTGGGAGAAAGAACAATGTTTTCTAATGGTAATTTTGAAACAACATGAGTTGACTTGCAAAATAATTGTGAGAGAAGGGTTCAGTATTTTTAACTATACTGAATTAGATGTTACAGAAGGTTATTTTAGTCTTTTGTAAAAGGGAATGTCTTTTGTTCCAACAACTAACTTCAGCGTGGCCAAAACAATTTTGAATTTGAAGTTGTTCTCGAGGCAATTGAACCTTCGTATGTTTTTTAAAGATAGGGAAGAAAATACAGAAAGCAGTGTAAGGAACGAATGTAAACGTTCTAGTGTATTTATTCCACCATCTAATATTCAAGTCCAGTTGTTTGAGACATACTGTGAGAGGGAAATCAGAAATTTCAATAAGGTGAAATGTGTTATTGATAGTAATTTGACTGAAAATGAAAAAGAAATTTTGAGTAGATTGGCCACTGATAAACGGCTCCGCATTATGACACCAGATAAAGGGGGAGGGGTAGTAATAATGCGAAGCATGGATTATAAACGGAGATGAAAAAAGTTTTGAATGATAACTCCACCTACTTACAGGTTTCTAGAAATGAGGTCAATTTGGCCTATAGATGGGTGGATATTATTCTTGAGGATGAGTTTTTGAAAGGAAGAATTAGTTTGAAGGATAAGGAATTTTTAACTGTTTCTAAGCCTGTAATCCCAAAGTTATTTGGGATACCAAAAACAAATAAATCTTTTGTTAACCCTCCATTTCGACCAATAGTTTCTGCAAGGGGCTCAAAAACAGAGCCCCTTGCAGCTTGGGTTGAAAGGAAGGTGGGGGGTTTAGTCAAGGGGGTTCCACATCTTATTCGAGATTCATGGCATTGCCTTGAAAGGCTATCTAAATATCGCAATTCAATAGATGATTCTATTAGTTTTTTAAGTATTGATGTGGTTAATTTATTTTCAGTCATTCCTCATTCAATTGGTATAGAGATGTTTAGGAGCAGTATTCACCAATTGTCAGATATGGACATAGGGGAAATTGAAATAATAGTACAATTTATGGATATCATTCTTAAAAACAATTTTATGGTGTTTGAAGATGAAATATTCCACCAGATATTGGGTGTAGCTATGGGGGCAAAATGTGCCCCCATTTTTGCAAATTTGGTTTTATTCAATTGGGAAAATAGAGACATGTATTAACTTCCAAATTTGCTCAAAATATTCTTAGTTACAATAGATTTTTAGATGACATCCTGATTTTATGGAAGGGGAAGGCTGAGGAAGTTATTGAATTTGTTGAATTTTTGAATGGGACGACTAGGTTTCTGAAATTTACGTATAAGTGGGAGTTGAAATTCATTAACTATCTGGATATCAGGTTTAGTGTGGAAAATGGCATTTTGCAAAGTTCCATCTATAGGAAAGAATCATATTCTAATAGTTTGTTGTTTTTCACTAGTGACCATCCCCTATTTCAAAAATGTAGTGTGGTGAAAGGACAGATGGTGAGAATTTCAAGGTTGACCAGTGAGGAAGGTAAATTTAAGGAAGAAATGTATACTTTAATTGGAATGTTTTTAGAGAGAGGGTACCCCCTTAAATTGTTGACAAAAGTGAAAAAGGAGGTAGAAAGGAAAAGATGGACTAATTTTCAACCGATATTGGCCATGGAAAGCTATGTACAAGCAGATAAACCCAATGGGACGGAGTCTAGAACCACGGGCATGGTTTTACAATTTAGTAACAGAACATTTGAAGTTATGGGAATTATTAATAAAGGGTGGGATATTATTTTTGATAAGAATATGTTTTCAGTTATAGGCACTAAGCCAAAAATAATTCACAGTAGAGGCAGCAATATTAAAAATATATTGGAGGCACACCATATGGTTTTTAGTAAAGGCTCATACATGTCCAAGTGTGAGAATTGTAGGTATTGTAGGTATATTAACAATGGACCCTATGTGGACATTGGTGGGTTTGGGGTCTCGGTGAAGTGGCCAGGAAAAAGCAATTGTAATTCCAAGAGAGTGGTCTATGTGGCCACTTGCCTCTACTGTCCTGGTTTTTATATTGGGAAGACCACCCATAGATTAAGCTACAGGATTGGTGAGCATTTGAGAGCTATTAAAAATAAGGATCCACACAATGCCTTATATTTGCACTCTAGACAATGTATGAATTTCAGTAAGTTTTTATTTTTTGTCATAGATAAAATCACTGACAATAAGTGGGGTGGAGATTGGGAGTCTGTTTTAGAGGCACATGAGTCCTTGTGGCAGATACGGACTAATGCAACGAGTCTGCCAGGACTCAATGACTTTATTTCCATAAAGCCATTTTTAAAAATAAAACAGGGTAGAATTGTTTAGTTATGATAACAAAATTTGTATAAGTGCATTTTTTATTTTTCATATATACACATATATTTTTATTTATATGGTTTGTTAGCACATTCGTAGTATTATCAAGTAATAAGAATATAATTAATTTATATCAAATGTTAATTTTTACATCATTGTATATGAATGTTTAGTGAAGGTAATATATATTATGTGCATAAATGAAAAAATGAAGTTTTATGTATGTTTTGGGATGTTTTTACAGGGGGGTATGGTTTATTATTTGATAAGTCTTTTTGGTAGATCAGGCAGTTGTTAACAATCAGTTTATTGTGTTTAAAGTGATTATCAACTGTTTTAAGTGATTGGTTAATTGATGAACAGGAAGTTGTATAAAAGGGGAGAATGCATTGTAAACGAACAACTCTGAAGATGCCTATGGTTTTTAACCTTGGCGAAAGCGCTTAGTTGTTCGTGGATATATGGAATTTTTTATGTGAGAACTTGTGGACTTTGAGCATTAAACCGTTATTGGCTTCATAGTTTCGGTGGAATTTCTTGTTTTTTAAGATTTTGTTACTGCTAATATGTCAGGGGAGTGAGATTGTATCCAGGCATGTAGTTCTGGAATTCTGTTTACAATGTTTCTGATGTTTGTATGGAATAAATTTAGTTTTTTGTTGCTATTTCACTATTTCTTTTTTGCTGGGAGAGGATTTTCAGTTTTTCAGCTGAATTGACTTATTATTTGTGGAGTAACCTGGTGCCTTTGAGGGTCCAGTGTTGGGGTGAATGTCACCTGCTAACAATTCATTCAGTACTACACATCTATGAATATGTTTTTTAGTTTTTGTGGTGCTAGTAGCTTTTTTGTAGGTATGGTGCATTTTAGGTTTAATAAGGTTAGTACAGTGACTTTTATACACATGAGGACATATATTGAACAGGATGAATGAATGGCCTTACATTGTAAACTTATCTTCTGTTAGGTGGTGAAGTATTCAGGAAGCTGAATTTGTTAAGATGTAGAACAGGTTAATAATACAAGTATTACAAAGGTTAGAGTGAGACATTGTGTCATGGTGGGGAGTAGTGAGATTAGGGTAGGTGATGATTTAAAGGGAGCATCTTTAGGTGAAGAGTATATAGTAGGTACTGTCAGTTAGTTAAGATAATAAGGACCATAAGAGAATGTTATCGGTTGGTGAGGTTTTCTTGGAGGAAGTTGTTGTGGTTTGTTTTATAGATGATTTAAAGTATTTGTCAATTATAGTAATTTGGTGAAGCAAGAGGTTGTTACTGGATAGGTAGGTTTTGGTGGGATGAACCTGTTGTAGATTGGTAGTATGTTTGTGAGGGTGGGACTAAGGTGAGAAATAAACCTTTTAGATGTGGGTGTGGATAGAGTAGGAGAGTAAAGTGAACCCAACCATAGCAAGGGTGAATGGATTGGATTGCACCTGGGAGAGAGAGACAGAGAGAGAGAGAGAGAGAGAGAGAGAGAGAGAGAGAGACAGAGAGAGAGAGAGAGACAGAGAGAGAGAGAGACAGAGAGAGAGAGAGAGACAGACAGAGAGAGAGAGAGAGAGACAGAGAGAGAGAGAGAGAGAGAGAGAGAGAGAGACAGAGAGAGAGAGAGAGAGAGAGAGAGAGAGAGAGAGAGACAGAGAGAGAGAGAGACAGAGAGAGAGAGACAGAGAGAGAGAGAGAGAGAGAGAGACAGAGAGAGAGAGACAGAGAGAGAGACAGAGAGAGAGAGAGACAGAGACAGAGAGAGAGAGAGAGAGAGAGAGAATGAATCTGTGTGGGGAGAGTGGCTGATGTACTATTAATATGAGGCTAACTAACAGACAGGCAGATGATATTTAAAAATGGCACTATTAAAACAGGGACCAGAGTTGAAGGCTTGATGCTGATTACATACCAAGGCATGTATGCCTACAGTAATAGGCCAAATGCCAGTAAAATGATTTGACAGGACTTATACTTGTAGCGGTAATTTAAAAACAATAACATGCAGAGCAATTGATGCAGACTGAGAAACTTTTTAATCATCAACGAGGTATCCTTTGCTCTTTCAGTTTGCTTAGAGAGACTGCCTGCACAATTGGAGACCATGTACATTAGGAGGGAGAGTTGCAGTTGCTTGATACCTTGGGGCTGCCACAGACCTTTATCAAGTCAAGACATGAGGGGACAGAAAGACAAAAAATAATGCCTGAGAATAAAAGTTAGATTGATTAGCTACTGTATTGTGTATGTAATAAAAAAGGCAGAATCTAAGCAATCCTTCTATACATACCCACTAAAACAGCTTTGGCGAAGAATAGTCAGATACCAGCAAGCTAAAAACTCCAAGAGAAGGTAAAATAAACAAGTATCAGATGTAAAAAAAAAAAATATCTAGACTTTTTCATCTACAAAAGGAAAGCCAGCCTTCTATAGACACCAATTGAATTGAAACAGCTTTGACCAATAATATTGACACAGCAGCAAGCTGAAAAAATTCAGAGGGTGATAGTGAAGACAAAGCTCAAATGTAAAAATTAGAAAACAATACTTTTTTGGGGGGGGGTAGAGGTAGCTGTAGATTAGCCCTTCTTAAAATAGAAAGAATCAGTCAAAAGGGCTGTATCAAATGTGGTGATTTACTCATCAAACACTATAAATATATAGTGCATAGCTATAAAGACTTAATCAGTTTGGCGTGAAAAATAGGAAGCAGGCAGCATATACTATATTATTAAACACACTGACAATAAAATATATGCAACTAGATGGAACTTGTAACTTTTGATCATTGCCAGTATTAGCACTGATGATTGTGAGTACAGTGACGTATAGTTTGTGAGTGCAGTGACGTATAGTTTGTGAGTGCAGTGACGTATAGTTTTGTGAGTGCAGTGACGTATAGTTTGCGAGTACAGTGACGTATAGTTTGCGAGTACAGTGACGTATAGTTTGCGAGTACAGTGAGGTATAGCTTTAAATAGCCAAGAGTCTAGTACAGTCTCATACACATCAAAAATCATATATTAACTGATTGATAAGCTCATAGCAATTTAACATTAACAAGATCTAACACAATGGTGTACATTCTGATAATACAACTGTTCCATATCAACATTACTTGTTAATCAAATACCATTGTATTGTAAATTATCAGAAATATTACTACCCAACCTTGCTAAAGCTCAAATGTAAATAGAAGCAAGAGGCCAGAAATAACATTATCTGAATTAATAAGATGCGTCTCTTTAATCTTAGAAAAAGAGAACAGTCATAACCAGGCCATGTAGTTCGAAAGAATACCCATCTACCTATAAAAGAGATACTCCGCCATAAAAGTGAAGAAAAAGAAAACTAATGAACTTAAAAACAGCAAGGCTCAATCTAGCAGAGCAAACGTTGCAGAGTTAGAAGCCAAAAGAACATTAAACCAATCTTCTGTTACAAAACACCCTAAACTTCATACCTTTCAACTGTCCTCATTTTTGTAGACTGTTCAGATCATTGTTTCACATTTTTGGTATGTTTTTCATTAAATGTCTGCCTCCCTGTCTATTCAGTGAGAACTGAAGTCATTAAATAATCCCAGACATTTGATTTTCAACCTTCTTCTCCTATAGAAAATGCAAGCTAATGTAAAAATATGTATTCTATCAGCTTTTGTATATTGTAGGAACATCATTTAAAATCTAGCTCTGATTCTGGGGTTTTGTTCCCCCATTATTTTTGTCTTTATCCTGATTTCTTGAGCTAAGAGGTTGAGAGGTATGCTAAACTTCCATTAAGTCAGCTGTTATGTGTTCCTAGTTCAGAAAATGCAGAATTAATAATTCCGAGTGCAAAAACACTTAGTTTTGGTAAGTGCACTAGTCCTGGGACATGTTTGCGGAATCATTAAGAGTGCTAACCTTTATAATGGTGCATGAGTTTCTACAGGATATGTTTGACATGCAAAAAAGCACTATGGGAAGGGTTAGTAGCAAATCAGTCAGTGGGAGTTGTGGTAAGACAAGTTCACATGTCAAAACAAAAAAACAAAAACTGAGAAGATAGCTTGACTGCAGACATTTTTATTCAGTTTAACTTTTATTAGTGGTGTTTGCAGTACTCTAAAACCAAATAGGTCATCTTCATTATAGTTAGAAGAAATTTCTCTGTCTATGCAGCATAACAAAAACTAGACAGAAGAGAACAGTGTGTGCATGTGTGTGGGGGGTGGTGATGCACTATTAATGAAAGGCTAACTAACAGACAGATGATATTTGAAAGTAAAAACATGGCTGTTTTATTAATCAGATTAAGAGCTTTCATCTGTCTTGGGAGACTTCATCACAAACATTCGAAAAATCTGATTACTCCCTTTTATAGTATGCAGCATAACTGAATCTTATTAATTAATGTACAGTGTTAAAAATGTACAGCAATTATTTTCATCCAAATAAATATTTAATAATATAATCAGTTTAAATGTGAGGTCAAAATCATATCATCTAAATCAAAATAGCAATAAATAGTCCAATGTGACCTCACAAAAAACTTGTAAACCACAGAAATAAATATAAAGGTGAAACACTATTAAATACTAAAAAAAATAATGAACAAACTAATAAAAATCCATTAAACTTTCACAATTTAGCTGCCCTAGACTTAAGGGCTGGCTGTAATAATATATTTTCATTAAGCCTCGGGGCACTATCAGCTCTTAATCTTAATTGCTAAAGTAATTCTGCGTTCATTAAGATGTTCCCACACACCACCCCTCGGATTTACCTTGGCTACATCAGTAATATCAAACAGAAATGTTGTGAAGTTGGTACAAATGTCAGCATGTTCGGCTAAGGAGTTATTGAAATTCTCTCTCTTAATCTTGTATATATGTTCACTTTCTTATAGATCTCTCTGTCTTCTCTATATAGAACCCATCACATCCAACACGTTGCCAAATAGACAAGCCCTGCAGTTCCACTGTTACTTCACTAAAAAATACATTGGAACCTAACCCATTGTTCAAAATAACAAAATTTTCAACATTAGGTAGGCACCCATGACTGGAACGTAGTTAGCACCAACCCCTCAAATCTGGCCCCTGTTTATAACCAGACAACTTGGGCTTGTACTGAGAAAACAACTTGGGACCAAAAGAGGTCAGTACAAATCTTTTAGCTTGCTTAGAGAGACTGCTCTCACAGTTGAAGACAGTGCATATTAGAAGGTATAGGTGTGTTTGCTTGATAGCTGGTGGCTGACACAGACATTTATATTTGGTAATCACACTAGTCCTGGGACATATCTGGGAATCATTCAGAGTACTAAGCTTTCATGACCTATGAAAGGTACAATTCCCTCTTCTTGGGAATTGGAAAGTGTGAGCAGCTGACTAGGTGAGGATCTTAATTATCTCAGACAGATAAAGCAAGATCAATGGATTGGCCAATAGACCGATCAGCAGCAGCAGTATCACGTGAGTCATTATACCAGATGTAGTGGTGAAGCAAGAGCTAAGCCATAGGATGGCGCTCCCACTTTATCAGTTACTCTTTAGTCTATCCTCATCTATGGTCATGGATTTTGAATAGTGACTGAGAGAATACGATCATAGAAAACAGAGAAGAAATAAGCTGATGCATATCAAGGCTCACAAGTCTGAGAAGATCAGATGGATGGATGGAAGGAACTAGAAATGTTAATTACAGTACAGTACAGTAAAATTGTTTTCAAACAACTTAGATTTTCCATTGCTCAAAGCAAATGTTAAAGGATACAATACATGTAAGAGGACAAAAATGTTATCATTGTAGTTGTTCTTTTACTATTGCATTTGCTTTTTGATTTTTTAGGGGATGTATATTTTATTTTTATTATAGCTGAATGCTCATCCTGCAGCTGGTCCATCGTTTGTGCAGCCATATTTTCTTACTATGACCTTTGCTAGTGTAAGTGTACAACTGAGGCTTTCATACATATGATGACTATTGTTCTCTTGACTTAAATGTTGCTTATTCTTTTACACATGTTCTCTTCGCTCTTCATCCTTACAGTGGTGGAGATTTGTTGTAATGTTTTGCACACTATAAGTGCTGTGATGCTAATTTTTGTTCGGATTACCATTCCTTTAGAATTACTGATGTGGCAATTCCATTTGTGAGTATCAGAAAATGGTGCATCTAAGTTATCCTGCACCCCAGTCTCTTTCCCTGGGTGGCTATGACAGTAGCAGATTACATTTGCTGGTCTGAGAAGCCAGAGGATGTTACATTTTGTTATCTGTATTCTGACACATCCAAAATGTCCTCTGCCCTTACTAAAATATTAGATTTGACACAGTGGTCCTACCCCCAGTTTTAAGTTAGCACTCAGCGAAGCTAACTATCCCCATAATACCTTGGTCACTCTCTGCATTGAATGAGGAAACCACAATATCTTCTTTCCCTGTAGCACCCCATTTCACCTCATTTACTCTTTTTAAACCTTTATTTTTATATACTCAGCATTTTCTTTTAGGGTGATCCAAATTGCCCTATGGTCTGAAAATCCTGTCAATGTTTTACTATTACTCAACTTTCTGACAATAAAAAATAATCTATTTCTGTTGTTTTATCTCATCCTCTTCTACACACCCATGTCTCTAAATTCCAAATGTTTAATTGTCTATATTTAATAATGTCCCATACCAATCTAACATCATATGCCTTCTTTTTCTGTTGTATTAAGTTACAATTAAAATCCCCTCCTACAATTATCTCCATATTAACTACTAAATATTGGATTATATTTCTAAACATCTCTACCCTTTTTGTTATGTATGCATATATTGCAATAATTCTAATAACATGGTCCATCCATCTTAAATCAATAACAGTAATTCTACCAGTTATAACAATGTAATATTTAATGCTTTAATTGTATATTTATATAATATAAGTATTCCTGAACAGATCTCTCTCCTGAAATTCCATATAACATTTTTCCCCACTACACTTCAGTTTGGTATCTTTCTATTTCAGACAAAAATCTAATGTCTTCTAATATAATAACATCACTATCTTCCTTTTTACACCACTCCAAAATCCCTCTTCTTCGCTATAATTTCTTAAAACTATTTACATTTAGTACTAATACCTTACATGTAATTCTACCTTAAGTAATATGTACTCAGCCTTTCCCATCCTTTTTTTGTTTTTTAAATCCCTCTATAATTTTTCTTTTCCTCTCCCATACTTTTTTACCAATTACATTTCCTTTTGCTTTACTATATTACATTTAAAATCATCATTGTCACTTAAACCTGATTCTTCTTCTTCTTCCATTATTCTCATATTAAATTCTTTCTGTGTACAAACCTTTTGTATAATTTGTTCTTTATCTGTAATTTCTATTTGTGTTTCCATCATTTCAATGTCTTTTTGTGCAGCTTCACCCTTTCGAAATTGCCCTGTTAATATTTCTACATCAACCTCCATCATTTTCCTTTTATATTCACATTCCCCCAAATGACATTTTTTATTATATTTATAAAATCTTCCTTCACAATCCCTTGCATCATGCCCTATTTTTCCACATAAAAACATCTTCTTTTATCACAATTACTGATTAAATTGACATTTTCCACACAAATGTATGTTTTAGGCTGACCTCAATATTTTACCATGCCCCTATTTCCTTTAACAGTCATAACACTTGGTAAATGCACAATGCATTCAATTTCAATTTTAAAAATTACGTTACAATCCCATTCCCCACTCCATAGAACTCTATTATCATATACTTTTGACATATCTAATACATTTTTACATAACTTCAATAAATATCTTTTTAAAGTCTCTTTATCTACTTCAGTCCTAAATTATATATCAATTTATTTCATCACCTCTCTAAGACATTTTGAATATGTATAAATTCCATGGCACGTTATTTTTTCTTCTCATATTCTTCAAAAAATTGTTTCTATTACTTGACCAGTATTAAATATAATTTCACAAAAAGTCTATTTTTTAATAATAATAATAGTAAGGCTCTTACTTCACTTGCTTTTATTCCCAAAGGTGAAATAATTTCATCCCATACCTTATATCTGTCCAGTTCAGTGTCTTCCTTTCTCAATATGTACAGTAAAAACTTTTTTTTTTTTTACACCTGTTGCTTCTTTTTCTCAGCTCCTGACTTCACCATCTCTGCATATGATTTTCCTTTCATGACCGTCTTTTCCTCTTGTATCTTCTCCATTAGGTCTCCCCAGGACGTGTCTTTTCCACTCTCCATCTCACTTTTATTTACTAAATCCAGTAATACATCATCCCACAACCCTTCCAAATGGCGGGTTGTAACAGCACATTCCTGCACTGCCACTTAATCTCTGAAGAGATTTACCTAAAAGATCTCTGCTGAATCCATTACCACTACATTCTCTTTTTTAGCAAGCTCAACCATTTTCTCCATACCTCTATCAACAGGCTCGCCTGCATGCCTTTTCTTGACCCTTTCCTCTGATATCACCACTGCCATAACATCTTCATTGATTGAGGGTTCACATCTCATTTTACTGAACATTGCTCCACTTTCCTCATCCTCAATATTCTTCCTGGTTTGTCCGAGCCACCTCATACTCAAAATGGAAAACAGAAGTACTACATGATAAAGGCATCCTGTTTAAAAAGAGTAGGTGTCCTTTATTTGTATAATCATAAATATTTACACAATTAAAAGTTAATTACATTTCTACTTATTCACACACCACACACACACACACACACACACACACACACACACACACAATATGTATCTACAGTAATTACTAATCATAACTCACATGCTCCTTTCATTTTGTCTGCATGATATAAAAAACATATTGCTTGTTAGACACTCACTCCAATGTCCACAGCCAAAACCTTATTTTCTTTAATATCATTGTCAATTCCCATTTTTCATTAAACATGATTTTCTTAATTCTCTGATTCCATATTAACCATGCTATAACAAACATTCTTATCAATATTGCCCACCTTTCTTATTTTTGTTTATGTAAAATGGAAATCATATCCATGTTTAAATCCTTTACAACTTTAAATCCTTCCATATAGTTCATATCTATAATCTTTTTCCATAATATTTGACCTATTTTATATTCTAAAAAACATGTTAACAGGATTCACATTCACCACTCACCACAATATAAGCCCACACTATCTCTTATGCTCTTATAAGGCATATTTGCCTTCACCGGTAATTTTTGTATGGTCAACCTCCATAAAAAATCTTGACACGCTATAAATCCCTTACATCTTTCCATTATTGTAGTGATTGCATTCCTTTTCTCAATATTTAATTTCTTGCAAGGATATATCCTATAATATTTTTCCATAATCTTATCATACCAGTCTTTTCTTTTATCAATTTCTTTCTTTCCACAAAATAATCTAATCTTGGTAATATTCCATTTCTTTATTACAACAGTACCTCCTTTTTTTGAACTAAAAAAGATCAACCTCTACGTTTTATATTTCAAACTTAATATTTTTGTTAATAAAGAAACCTAATTATCATTTAAACATTCCATTGCTCTATATAAGTTTAATGATGCCATATACACTACAGGATTTATTAACCCAACCTTTATTTTGCTGTTTTTACATATAACACCCCTCTTTTCACAGGATTCAACCTTGATCTCCAAATGAAAGAAAATGTTATATTGTATATATATTTCTCTAATTTTAATGGAACACTAACTGCACCGGCTAAATGACTAATCTTGGAGAACAGTACAGAATTTATTAAATGAACTTTCTTTTTCAAGAAAACCTAAAAGACTTCCAAAATCCACACGTGTTTCATTTCATCTATTTTTTCTCCCCACATAGAATCTATAATTTCTTGTTTTCCGAAGTTCATTCTGAGTATCTTAACTTTTTTGATATTAAATTTAACTTCAGCAATCCTCCCTTCAAATCCTAAACCTTAACTTTTACCATTATTCACTCAAAAGGAATTCCCCTGCATGGAAGTGATTGCACGGCTCAAAAACACATGGTCAACAAAATGGTCAGATAAACAGACCGGTTTTCGGCTATGGTATACACTGATGAAGGATAGGTTAACACCATAGTCGAAACCAGTCTGTTTATTCTTGTGGTTTTTATTTTTTAACTAATTAAATTAGTTTATAGAGCTCACAGTTGCTGGCTTATGCTTTTTGTTTTACCATTATTTCAAATTAACCCAATAACTTGAATAATGTCTTGCATTTGCTTTATCACTGCCTTTATACTTCCTCCATCTTTAGTAATAATGTTAATATAAGCTACACAATTTAATAAAAATAGGGATTTTTATCCATTCATTTGTAATGTAAATATTTTTTCCATTTCTCTGTTCAAAAATGTGGATATTACATTTATTACTAGAACAAAATATTCCCCTCATTGGACAACCCTGTCTAATACCTTTTTCTAACTGTATTTCCTGACTTAACCATCCATTTATCATAACTTTCACTATACTAAACTTATAAGCTGACATGCAAACATTTTTAACCTTGTTACTTATGTTATATGTATCAAATATATTACATAGTATTATATGCTATATTGAATCAAAGGCTTTGCTTAAATCTCCTACCATTAATTTCTCCGTAACCTTTCTAAATACTACATCTTATGCTCTCTAATTATTAACAATAAATATTGAACCCTTTTAACTTTGATATCAAAAACATTTTCATTTACAAGCTTACCCACTTTGTCTTCCATTCTTTTTTTATAATTTCCATAGAAATCTTAGTCTATATTATTTAAAACAATTGGTCTCCAACTCTTTATACCTGATTTCTCACCTTTTCTCCATATAAATCTAATAATACCCCAAGATAACTCCTTATACTTAAAACCGTTATTTAACCATTTATTTAGTACCTTCACAAAACATTTATTTGGCTCTGTGTTCAAATTTTTATAAATCCTGTATTCTACTCCATCCAGTCCTATAGCTGAATCTAAATTCATTATTTTTAATACTTGTTCTAATTCATTACATTTGATTTCCTTTACTAAATCCTTATTACCCTTGTCTGACAATGCACTTACCTTCCATTCCTTCCACAACTTTTTCCTGCCTTTTTCCTTTTCCTCTTGTATATTATTTTACCAACTGAATTTATTTTTGTTTTACTCTACTGTATTTAATATCATCAATATCACTCAAACCTGATTCTTCCTCTTCCATTTTTCCTGTATTAAATTCTTTTGCGTATTCACTTTTTGTACTATTATTTCATTATCCAAAGTTTCGGTTTGTATTCCCATTACTTCTACATCTTTTTGGTCAGCCACATCCAGTTGGTGTTTCTCTGTTAATACTTACACAACATCTCTCTTTCTTCCCCTTTTTCTTCACACCCCCCTAAATGATCCTTTTTATTACATTAGTAATATCTCACTTCACAATCCCTTGTATCATGTCCCAGTTCTCCACATGAAAACATTTTCTTTTTTACAATTATCAATTAAATGATCTGTATTACCACATAAAAAAACATGTTTCAGGTTGACCCCAATATTTTACCATGCCCATATTTCCATCAACAGTTATAACACTTGGTAAATGTACAACACTCATTTTCAGTTTTCAAAATTACATTACAATCCTATGCTCCAGTCCATAAATCTCTATTGTCATACACTTTTGGCACATCTAATACATTTTTACATAACTTTAGTAAATGTCCTTTTAAAGTCTCTATCTACTTCAGTCCTGAACTGTACATTTATTTTTTTCCATCTTTTTTTCATCTCTCTACAAGATGCTTTAAATATATACAAAGTCCACGGTAGAATTTGTTTTCCATATTCTTTGAAAAAATGTGACCATTTTCAAATATAATGTCACAAAATGTCTCTTTTTAATATGAATCAAAGCTCTTACCTTGTTTGCTTTAATTCCTAATGGTGAAATTATCTCATGTAAACGTTTATATCTGTCCAGCTCAGCATCCTCTTTCTTTTCTATATGTACGGTAAAAGTCCTCTGTTTTTTACACCAAGTTCTTTTTTTTCATCTCCCAACTTCACCACTTCTGCATATGGTTTAACTTCATGACCATTTCTTCCTGCTGCTGAATTTTCACCATTAGGTCCACCCAGAACACATCCTTGCCATTTTCCATCTCACTCTCATTGACCAAGTTAAATAATACATCATCCTGCAACCCTCCCAACTGGAGGGTTGTAACTATTCATTGCTGCCCCCATTCTTCCTCTCAGAAGCAGTTTATTTGAAGAATTTGTTCCGAATCTAACACCTTCTTAGCTTTTATTTTCTGAAAGCTTGACCACTCTCTCTACTTCATCTACAGACTCAACTGTTTGCACCTTCTCCATTACTTCTGATCTCGCATCAGCTACATTTTTTGTCTCCATTTCAAAGTCTCTCTCTGCATAACACTACACAATTCTCCAATAGCCTCCTCCTCCATTCTTTTCATGCTTCTCAGAGTCACCGCTGTGCCCAGACTGGCAGACAGGAAGTGCCACCAAAAACAGCATCCCCATATGTGAAAAGAGTAGGGAAAGTTCCAAAATGTCCTGGCCAAATTTCCTTTAGTAGAAAAAAATAACACCACTGGTCTCCACAGAAAAGAAGTTACTAGCCTAGTGGGACTAACAAAGGAAAGTAAAATAAATAAATAATAAAATCAATATCTCTGACTAACTTAATACTGAATTTATCCCATGCTGGTAATTTTAAATACGTAGGGTTTAGCTTGTATACATGCTAAATTTTAAGCAAACTAGAGAAGATTTCTATGACAATTTATTGAAACGTCTTAAGCTTAGCTCATTAATGACCTTACACAGGAAGCTAGGTGGAATTTTAAAAGTATATGAATATAGTGGCACTGTCATGATTCTAAACTTTTATACTGGGTTTGTAGGTTCATCAGTCAAGCATAGATGTAAGAGTTTTAAAAAGCTTGACTGTTGTAATCCCATTGTGATATTTTATACTTCTCATTGATATGTCAACATTATATTTGAAAGATGTTAATTTACTGACAATTTGCAATGTTATTAACATTTTATATACAGGAAAAATGCACTATTTTAATAAAATAAGTAATTTATACAATGGTGCATGTCATTATTACCTCCACATACAGAGCAATATGGGTATTCCTTATTGAGCCAAATATATCTTAACTGCATCTGGTAGAATCACTCTTGCTACAGCATGCTTAATCTTCTCTGTATTTTATGATTCTTCCATCTTTACTAACCCCCAGGCCACTGTAAAATCTAAACTAGAGCAGCGTTACAACAAGGTAGCTAGATTTTTAATGCATAAAAGTCACAGAATGCATCACTGTTCTCCACTACAAACTGTAAATTGGCTAGAATTATCCCACCAACTAAATTATACCCAACTTCTCTTAAGAAACAGAATTATATTTAATCCCACTTTTTGCCTAGCTATAGGTACGATTCTCCATCGCTACCTTCCAAATTGTCACCTTTGATCTTATGACAAAAATGTACTTGGCATCTACATGCCTTACAAGAACTGTAGCAAAGTATGTACTCAAACTGTGTAGCAAAACTCTAGAATATGATCCCTGCACTAATCAGGGCAATACATGACATTCATATATTTATGCTGCAACTAAAATAATTCCTCTCTTGCTCCTGGCTTTACACTTTCTGCTCTCTTGGTTATAATTCCAGCTCCTTCTCCTCTAATACCTTCATAGATCCTTTTTCTCCCTTTCCATGATATGTTTCTCTTACTCTTATTTCCTTCATTCTTAATGATACTTTAACTCCTTATTTCTCCTGCCTCCCATATCTACTCCACTTATTACCTCTAATAAATACTTTTTTTCTCACTCTCCCCTTTCATCCTCTCCTCCTTCTTATTCACTAATTGAATTTTCCACTCTATTTGTTTTATGAGTGAGTAGTAAACTCTTGCATCTGTAACATGTCAACAAATTTCAGTGCTACATGATATTGCATTTATCTTGTCTTAATTATGGTAATATGTGTATAATTTTGCAGTCATGCGTGTATTAATGTTGGCATTAATCTATGAATTTACAGTATATTGCAATATGATGTAAATTTTCATCTATGTACTTGTATTTTCTGTTCTTTTACTTATAAAGTTTTCTCCTCGAGTCTCCACTGAAAGTAGATAAAATTATCCAGTTGGACTTTCCCGGTAAACACATGTTAATATATACATGCAGAAATAAAATAATTTCTTACTATATACATTACTAATTGATTGACATTTCATTACAAATTTATTTCATTTTATTTTTATTTATTTTAATTGGGGTAGAGTACTGATATCTCACTGGAGATAGCTCAGTCTCTGCCTGGGATTAAACACTGTAGATACATGATATCATATACAGAGTGAATGATGGGATTAAACACTGCAGATACATGACATCATATGCAGAGTGAATGATGGGATTAAACACTGCAGATACATGACATCATATACAGAGTGAATGATGGGATTAAACACTGCAGATACATGACATCATATACAGAGTGAATGATGGGATTAAACACTGCAGATACATGACATCATATACAGAGTGAATGATGGGATTAAACACAGCAGATACATGACATCATATACAGAGTGAATATCATATACAGAGTGAATGATGGGATTAAACACTGCAGATATATGACATCATATACAGAGTGAATGATGGGATTAAACACTGCAGATACATGACATCATATACAGAGTGAATGATGGGATTAAACACTGCAGATACATGACATCATATACAGAGTGAATGACGGGATTAAACACTGTAGATACATGGCATCATATACAGAGTGAATGATGGGATTAAACACTGCAGATACATGACATCATATACAGAGTGAATGATGGGATTAAACACTGCAGATACATGGCATCATATACAGAGTGAATGACGGGATTAAACACTGCAGATACATGACATCATATACAAAGTGAATGATGGGATTAAACACTGCAGATACATGACATCATATACAGAGTGAATGATGGGATTAAACATTGCAGATACATGGCATCATATACAGAGTGAATGATGGGATTAAACACTGCAGATACATGACATCATATACAAAGTGAATTATGGGATTAAACACTGCAGATACATGACATCATATACAGAGTGAATGATAAATTGTAACATATACATATATGTTATATATCCGCAGTGGTGGTGCTGCGATAGCATTGTCGCCTCACAGTAAGACGCTGTCTGGTTCAATTCTCAGTTAGAGCGTCTTCTACGTGGAGACATACATGAATGGGCGTACCTTCGTTGAAGGTTGTGCATCAGGGCTGGCAACTCGGTATGTAAAAATCAACTGCCAATCATTAGCGGACTGGAGTTCCGCTGTGGCGACCCCTAACTGGGAAAAGCTGAACGTCACAACAACAACAACAACATATATGTTATATACAAAGTGAATATCAGCCTTGACCTGAGTATATTATATTAGAGATATTTACAAGTCTTAACAAATTCATAAAAATATTTATACCAGTATCCAAAGTGGTGTTTCGTCAGGTCCCAAGTTTGCTAAATAATAAAGTTAGTACTGAGGTGCTAAAAGAAACACTGGAATAAAAAGAACCTTTTCTTAAAGTTTTCATGGCACCTTCATAAAATGCTAAGTGTAAATGCTTGCTAGAGAGTTCAAAATATTATTTGTAAACCCTAAAAAAAAATCAGCTCCAAAAATATATATGATCACACCCTTCCCCAAAAGCATTTTATGACATGGATCAACCTAAAAAGCAACTATTTTGTCTAACAAAACTGTTGAATACAAACACGCCTAATTAAGAAAAATCCTAAAGTGCATAGTGATTACTTATTTTAAAGCTGTGTAGCCTACTCAGCATGTGCTGGTTTCTAAACTAAAATAATTTGCACTCAGGCTTACTGTTAACATAAATAAGAGCAATTGCCAGGTTTCTAGCCATCTCCTCATCACAAGGAAACAATATATCTCTTATACCATTGTTGCAAACTAACATTAAAAAAGCTAGCCAATCAAACTCAAAGTAAAATGATGTTTCTGACTTCACCCAAGTGGTCTAAATGTAATTAGTTATAGCTTAAAAAATGCTTCAAGCAAGAGATTTAAAATCAGCAAAAGCAACATCTATTCCTTGCACATATAACATTAAACACTAAACACTTTCAAAAACTAATACTACATTTGCAAAATCAAAACCTGCATATTATTTTTTAAGAAGATACTATACTAGCTATATTGTTTATGCAATCAAAAACTATCATGCTGCACCTTACAATACTATTAAAACAAAAAAAGTAAGACTGAAAAAGTTAATAGGTTCATCAGTGTGTACTAGACACATGACCGCTAAGGCCTTTTTAAGCCTAGCTATACATACCGAATCATTGACAAGTGCTGGTAACCTTTAAGTGCATATACAGGCTTGGGAGATAAAACATTTACAAGCAGGGCCTGGGAGATGAACCATTTACAGACTGTCTGTGTGTCGATTAGAGACTTGTTCCCCATTCAATTGTCCATAAAATGCATAGTGAATTGGGTTATGGAGAAACTATGCTTCACATAGATGAGGAGCCTGTTGCAGAGAAGGGGTAGCCCTGGGATACATACCTGTCTGTCTAGTAGGTCATATTTATATCAGAGGCAAGATTTAAGTCTTTAGAACTGGTAATTCTGGTGCTGTTTGTTTTATGGATATGCAAGAGGTCCATCATGGTGGGGTCAGATAATGGCTTGCATGCCAGGCATAGATCTCCCTTCAACAGCCTGTAGGATAAGGAATGCAAGGTTGTAGCACGGAGACAGTCTGTACAGGGCATGATACTTCTACCATGTATTCTTTTAGTAAGGAACTTTTCTGGAAGTTCCGATTATTGGATGTGCCTGGTTAGGTACATACCAAAGACGACACTGTACTCAATGATAGGTTTGATGAATGCTGAATATAGTGGAACAATAACTTCCTTGGATCTAAATACCATACCTTTGTTTATAAGTTGCAGAACATAAAATGAATTCCTCACTACTGTAGACAAATGATGGTCAAAGGTGAGATTACTGTCAATAAGTACACCCAAATCCCCGAAGAATGTTTTGTCGATATGATAGGTACCAAAAATAGATGACTTCCTGAAGGATACTACTATACATTTCTTGCCATTTAGTTTTAGTCCAGGGCTCTGACACATATGTCAGCCCTTCTGGAAGAACACTAGTGTCAGTAGGGATTCTACGACTCCTCCTACATTTTCAGCAGTCTGCAAATTTGGTAAGATAGATGCCCTTAACACTGGCCATGACTTCAGAGAAGTAAGTGCCAAAAAGGAACAGTCCCAGGAACAATCCTTGAGGGGTTCCACTTGTGACTGGCCACTTTATAGAGGTAGACTCCCCACTTCTATCTTCCTAGGCCTGTCTGTAAGCCAGCTGGCTATCCAGTGGGTTACATAAGGTTTTATATGTAACGTCCTGAGTTTATCAACAATGCTGAGATAGGGATTGTGTCAAATGCCTTGGCAAGGTCAAGGTAGACAGTGGGAACATTTTTGCCCTCATCCACTACTTTGGAGAACTTCTCCAAAAAGTCAACCAGATTGAGTAGGCATGATCTGCCCTTGATAAAACTAAATTGGCTTTGGTCTAGTGTCTGGAGGTTTCCTACATCGCTATTGATAATTTACATGGTATTTTTTTCCATGGCTTCGCATACAACACTAGTGAGACTTATAGGTCTGTACTAGCTTCCAGGGTCTGTAGATGGCCCACCTTTGTGCAGAGAGATGACTATTGGTGTTCTTCATTAATGAGGCAAAAATTCTGTTTCTGAGATACAATTAAGTAGCAATTACAGAGGGATGGATAGGTTGTATTTCATTCTATGTAAAGGGCAGCACTGCCATTCTATTTAGAAAGCATCCTGAGACATTGTCTGGGCTTATCGGTAAAGTGTGGTTGGCCTTAGAAAGATCCTTGAGGACCTGTACCCTAGATACAGCAGAGGGAGTTATATTTTCTGGTATTTCCTGAAGGGAGGTTGACTGGCAGACAGGTATAAAGTCAAAGCTGACTGTGTCTGCTAGTAGGTTTTTGATAGCTTCTGGCACATTAAAGGTGGGTCCATTAACAGAGAGCTCTGCAAACAACTGTGTATTACCTTTGAGATTAAGGAATTAGTTAAAGAATGCCTTGGGGTTGTCAATGACCTGGGAGGCCAAATTTTCCTTACATTTGGCTTTGGTAGACTTTACTTGTCCTCTCAGTTGTTTCTTTAGTTTGATGAGAGTGCATTGATCCTGCTGGGTGCCCCACCTCCTAAATTTTGACATGATTTTATTCTTGCTGGGTGCCCCACCTCCTAAATTCTGACATGATTTTATTCTTTCTGTTATACAGCCTATTGATGTTGTGATTTACCAGAGTGGCGTGCTCTATGCGTTGGTTCTGTACATATTCCTGGTGGGTAGTGCTGTCTCTATGCAGCTATTAACATGCTTGTATAGGGTTTCTGTAAACAGATCTGCATAGACAGCTCTGCTCTCAGGGTTTATGGAGGCTTTAAATATTGCCAGGTTATCACTTAATAGTGGGAAGTTAACCTTAGAGTAGTTCTTGAACATTACAGGGTTAGTTGGGGTTCTAGGTTTTATTTTTATTTAGAAGGAAATCATTTTCTGGTCTGACCTTACCAGAGATGACATTAAACTAGGGGGTGTGCAGTGTTCTCCAATATTAGTAAGGACCAGATATAGTATGTTTGCACCCCTGGTAGGTGTATTAACAATCTGGTCTAGGCAGTTTGTATTTCCAATATCCATGAATCTGTGCCTGCATATTTGATGCTCTATATGATTCCCAGTGAATAATGGGGTAATTAAAGTCACCAATGAATATGATAGTGAATAATGGGGTAATTAAAGTCACCAATGAATATGATACTTGGTTGGATGGTGAGTTTTTCCAGCAAGCTTAAATATGTGTCATGCATTTCTTGGGTCATAAAGGGGGACATGTAGCTTGCAAGGAAGTGCTATAGGATTTTGCCTATGGTCATTTTAACAAGGAAAAGCTCAAGTGCATTGCCCTGTTTGACCATCCTTAGCGTATATTTACTTTTGATGTAAATCAAGACTCCACCTTTACTCCTTGTCTGTGTAGTCACTGGTCTAAATATATATCTAAATCCAGATCTAGATCTAGCTATATATTTATATTTATATATATACACACACACACACACACACACACACACACACACACACACACACACACACGAAAAATTAAAAAAAGTGTAACTGTTTATCCAATTTTATAAGAAAGTCAGCAATAAAGCTAGCAGAACCCTATACAATATAACAACCAAAATAAAGTGAATCAAAACAATGAAGCTACAAAATGAAATGGCCAACCTCATGCTGGCAGGTAAAAAATATCTATTTATCCATCTATCTGCCTATCTTTCTGACTTTATATCTATTGTATATCTCCATATCTAGCTATATCAGTCTGTCTCTATGTACATATGCATATACGTATACACACATACACACACACACACACACACACACACACACACACACACACACACACACACACACACACACACACACACTAATATATTTACATATCTGTGTGTGTGTGTGCGTGTGTGTTTGCATATAATTAAAGGCATTTGCAAAGTAGAGCAGTTTAGAGAACCTTGTTTAAGGGTACAAAATTGGGAGCAATTTGACTCTTGGGGGCTTAATTCTGTAGATGTGCATGGAGGAAATGAGTTGGAGAATTTTAGCTCTTATCTGTCCTTACTAGTTGTAGGATGGTTTGGTTTAATTGATCTTCATGTGTGGCATTTTGATGTGCTTTTGCTGCGAATGTGATGGTGGTGATAATGAGGCTGTGAATGTATGATGCAATAATGCGTGGTTTTAGATGTAAGGGATGTACCTCTCACAGAAAATGTTATCCTTGTTAAGTTAAATAATTACATCTCAAACAGGCAATGGTATTTGTGTTAATGAATTGTTGGTACTTACGTATTATCGCGGTTGTGAAAAACACCTACCTGCAGATGAGTGGCTGAAACATTTCTAACAGCTAATCATAGTCCTTACCACTGGCCAAAAAGTGTAGATTACTTTAAGAAACAGGAACAATTTAAGAAATACTATTCCTGTTTTGCGTGCATTACAGATGCACACATGAGTTGTCATGGCTGGTGTCGTACTGTCTATACAAAGAACTGTTAACATTTACTCACCTACATGTAATAGTCTGCCAGGCAGATCAGAAACCTTGGTAGTACCTATTTTCAGTGGTGGCTGGTGACTTCAAATCAAAGGGGGGCTGCAGGAGAGAGCTGAATGGGTGGGGTCAATGGGAAGGGGTGTGACCAACTAGAAAGGGGAGGAGCTATGCTCAAAACCACAAAAACTAACTAAATACACTGCTCTGGGTGCCAAACCGTCATTATGAAAGTCCAATCAAGACAAAATGAAGTGTAGAAGAATAAAAATATTTCAATGCATTGGCTGCATGACAGCTTACTTAATATCTAGATGGAAACAAAAAGGTTGTGAGGCATGAAAAAATAAATTACTTTTTAAATACATTAATGGAATGCCAGTCAAAATCAAGTATAAGAAAAACAAGCAGCACTCAAATCAACCCACTTCTTGCACTGCAGTTCTAATTATAATTTATATTCAGCTTTATTAAAGTACCAAGTAACATGCTGAAAGCAGAAATCTCTGATGCCCCCACTTGTAAAAATTTTCTTATCCAAAAAACACCTGCTGCCTGACAACTATCTACTTGTTTCATGGGGAAAACATGATCAAAGTAAAAAATGAAAAGCAAATAAGAAATAAGCTCAAGATACATTGCTTAAAAGGATTACTGTACAGGTTATGGAGCACATGACTGGCATTCTGTTTAGTTTACGGGTAAAGCCTGCAGAGATGACTGGAAGTCTCCAAGTGTAATGAGCTTCTTAAAATAATGTAGTCCTGTCCTTTATTACAAATACTGTCATATGCATTTCAATACCCAAGGCTTATACATTATCTAGTTAAGTATTCTCTACATGGCAACAACAGAAAGGCTTTCAATGTTGGCAATTCTTTAACAGTATGCTTATTAAAGCTTACTTGCATCTTATGATCTCAGCCAAGCTTACCTGATGGTCATTAAAGTATTGCTACTTAAACACAGAGCAACAGGCACTTTGAGTAATAAGCATAAATCAACAGCACAAAAAATATGACAGAAACCAGACCATTCTGCAAAAATCAAGGACAGATGAAAAGCCACTCTAGTACTTGTGTCTACCTTGGATGGGGGGGGATACTCTGCACATTTACACTGCATAACTACTCCTTGCCTAGCTTCAACACATCCAGAGTCACTACATGGGGGAGTGGGGTGCAACAAGTATGTCACAATTTGAAATGTCTCTGGCTGACTGTGATGGCCCTGACACATTTGTCATACCTCTCAACCTCAGAGCAAGAAATCTGGACAAAGCCATACAAAGAAGTGAGACAAAGGCCCAAAAATAAGGACAATTTTTAAATATTGCTCTTATAAACTTAGAAAGATAATAGACTAGGTCTTGCATTAGTATGAATTTTCTGAATGGTATGAAATCTGAAACTCAAATGTCTGTCATTATTTTCTAACTTCAGTCTTTAATGATTTGTCACTAATTTGCCAAAAAAAAACACAATTTTGCCAAAAAAACCCACAATTTTGTGAATAATGGACCAAAATAAAATAGCCACACAATACAGCTGGGAACCTGTCAAAGAAGGGACACTTTAATATTAGTACTGCTAACTTCAGCAGCTGAAAATAATCTACATGCATTTCTGAATTAAAAGTAATCTATAACTCTGATTATTACAGTTATTTCTTAATTGTAAACCCTCCATGTTTTCTTCCAAAATTGCTATTTTGCGGAGGGATTATTAGGGGAAGAGCAACATTTTGAGCCAAATTCAGGGACAGTTGAGAGGTTTGGCTATGCCTAATTCTATAAAGCAATTTATTTGCATGTACCTCTCAACCTGTTAATGCAATAAATCTGGACAAGGCCAAATATATTGGGGGAACATATAAACAGTACTAAAAATTGCTCTTGTATAAACTGAGACAGTTGATAGAATAGCATGCATTTTTCTGAAGGTTATGAAGTCTGAAACTCAGTGTGTCAGTATTTAGTGACTTAATTCCGAAATGATTTGCCAGAAAACCGCAAATTTTATAAGGAACAAACCAAAAATAAGAAGCAAAAATCTATTCATTCTTTGAAAATCTGGACAGTTGGGAGGTATAGTTCAGCTGGGGCTGTCTTTAAGTTTGCCGCCCTTCCCCCTCACAAAATCATGGTCGAATGGAGCCTCCCCCTGCAGCCATTCCAATGATCCATTACTTGGCTATTTCACTCCATTTACCATAAACACTAATGTGCATACTGATTTACTTCTATGATGATTTGGACTTCATTTGAAAGTTTTATTTTGCATTTTACAGCACAAACACTAAGACATCTGCTAAACAAACTTAGCGTTAAAACTTCTCTGCCCTTGAAACTCACATTCATTGAAACAGCATTGAAACCCACATTCAAAGAAAATACATTTTACCAGTGGCAGAACTGCCCAATTCAGAACATCTTTCCAGTGAACAATGAAACAAAATTCATGCACCCATAATGACAAAACTGCCCAGTTCAGAACATTTCCATAATAAAAGTCTACTCAAACTTCTACAGTCCACCATTATCAGTAAATATGCACAATTCTACAGTCCACCATTATCAGTAAATATGCACAATTCTACAGTCCACCATTATCAGTAAATATGCACAATCTCTGAAGTAAAATAGTCATCTAAATAATTCCACATTAAATAAATCTGTAACTAATGAAGAGGTTGCTGCTAGCAAATGCCTTTATATTTCATGGTTTCATCGAAAAATAAAGTGTCTGATGCCCCTGAGGAATAAATTGCCTATATTACATTAAAAATGATACGCTAGTAATATTGCAATAGGAAATAGATAGCAAACCAATAACAGGCTCATAGTTAGTATCTTAACTTTTTCAGTACGGCAGCATTCACCCCTTGTGGGAGTAGAACCAACAACCTTCTGCATCAAAAGCAAGTACGCAACCTGTTGTGCTATTAACAATGCAAGCTGACTTAGCATAAGCAGCACTAAACTTCTCTTCCCCTGCAGCTCTCAGCTCCTTGTAAAATCTACTCAATACTCAACTGCATCTCAACTTCGCAACACAAGAAATCTGGAAAAAGCCAAATTTATTTGGGGGGGGGTCAAAAGCCCAAAAACCAGGGAGACATTAAACATTGCTTGTATAATCTTGGAAAGTTGCTAGAATAAAATGCTGTGTTACCACCATACATTTTACTGCCAAGGTCCCTGTGCAAAAGAGTCAGAGCAACATACCACTATGCCAAATCAGCTGCTTTGTGAAAGAAAAATGCTGTGTTATCACCATACATTTTACTACCAATGTCCCTGTGCAAAACAGTCAGAGCAACATACCACTATGCCAAATCAGCTGCTTTGTGAAAGAAAAATGCTGTGTTATCACCATACATTTTACTACCAATGTCCCTGTGCAAAACAGTCAGAGCAACATACCACTACTCCAAATCAGCTGCTTTGTGAAAGTGCAGAAGACTGAAACTTAAATGGCTATCATTTAATGAATTCAGTTCTCACCATAGCTATCAACCTCTTAGCACAAAACACCTGGACAAACCCAGTAATGAGGGAATACAGTCCCAAAAATAAGGATACATTTCAAATATTCATCTTATAAACTTAGAAAATTGCTAGAATAAAAGGTTGTGTTACTATGTATTTTCTGAAGAATATGAAGTCTGAAATTCAAATGCCTGTCAATTTTACTTCTGATGGAACAAAAACAATTTTCAGCAGAGACCCAGGGAGAAATACTGCAGACATATGTCTTTGTAAAATGGCAGGACAACAGAGCAAATCCAAACAAACACAGGGATAAGATGTAGACTCAGAAACCAGAAAACCTATAAATGTGAGGCAACAATGTTACCACTGCACCATCAAATATGTAAGGAATTAAACATTCAGAAACCTGAAGTCTGAAATTCAAATGCCTGTCAATTTTATTTAACATTTGTTAATCAGGACAGTCTGACTTGGAACTAAAAAATAATTTTCAGCAAAGGCCCAGGAAGAAATAATGCAGACACATCTTTGTAACATGGGAGGACACAAAAGCAAACCCACACAAACACAGGGAGAAGATGCAGACCCCACACAGAAGGCACCACAGCCAAGAATCAAACCTGAGAACCTGCAGCTGTGAAGCAACAATGCTACCACTGCACCATCAAATATCAAGCATTGCAACATTTAGAAACCACAGATATTATGAGGAACAGATCAGATCAAATATGAGGCAAAAATCTGCAATTTTTTTTACAAATGGTGATGGGTAGGGAATTCAGGTCCTTAACACCTGCATACAAGGTACAGGGTTCAAGCCTGAGGTATTCCCCTACCAAACCACCATGTGTTTGTTCTAGCTACCAGTATATAACAACTGGGGCATTTTCACACACACACACGCACACACACACACTAAATAAATAAATAACTAAGAGAGAAACAAGAAAACAAAATGGTTAAGTCTTCTGCATGGCATAAAGTAAAAAAATGTAATTTTTAAATGCAAAATTATACATTGAAATATGTGCTATAGTTAAAAGAGCCTGGTAAAAAGGAACTCTGCATGCCATTGTATATTCATTCATTCCTAGTCTAATAATGATAATAAACTCTTTATAGTTTAATATTTGGGTGATAGCAAACTTTCACAATCAGTTACTTGCAATGTTTTCAGCTTCTTCTATTTTGGATTTGCATTTACTTCTTATGTTCAGATTCTGCCTATAAGTATTCAGTTTTTATGTTACTGGACATTTTCCATATCCTAGCCATATCAACCAGGTGAGGATGGTAGAATTAGTTGGACTAAAGTCTGTGATTTAGCTTTTCATGATGGTCTTTTGCTCATTTTAAATCTCTGGATTTTAATACTACAGATTTATTAAATACTACCAATCAGTGAAGGGACAATGTTAGGAACACAGTCAAACTCATAGAACAGCTAAAAAACACATGTACAGTGATTTCCTATTATTGCCTATTGCATGTTTTAGCATTGTCTAATCTGTGACTTATACCTCTGGATCTTTTCTAACTTCTATTTCAGTTTTCTGCTATTTGTCCAAAACTATGTTTCTTAAAAAAAGTTTAACTGCATGCAGTAAGGAAATGGAATATGTTAAATCAGGAAAGGAATACTGAAATAAATATAATTTGCATAAGCATGTGGCAAGCAAAAGCTGATAAACAGTTTGTTGAGGATCACATAACATGCATATAGTATTTAAAAAGTTCATACAAAATCTTGTAGCACTTTTCACACACACACACACACACACACACACACACACACACACACACACACCACGATCCATATAGCCATCTTACCTTCCCTTCCATAGTAGATCCCATCCCTTCATTCATAGATCGAGCCCTTCCCTTCATTCATAGATGGCGCGGTGCATTTGAGCACATCCCCGTGAGATCTGGAGCACATCCACCATGCGCACGAGATCCCCGATGAGACTCCAGCTTGCCGACGTTGCAGTCCGGGTCCGACCTGTTGTTCCCTTGTTCCCAGCAACAGTCTATGCAGTTTAAAACTGCATAGACTTCTGGGAGCTCTGTTCTTCATGTTTCCCTGTCCAGACTGCTGCTGAGACAGTCTGCGCATGCTCCAGACTGTCTCAGCAGCAGTCCGGACTAGTGCGCATGCGCGAATGTCCGCGGTTTTTAAATTTTTTTTTTTATCTTTTCTTTTTCATTTTATTTCTTTATTTTACAGCTGAGGGGGCTGCAGTCCAGCAGTCCAATAGCATGGGCCACGCCTGCCTATTTTAATACTTCCCATAAAATCATCTGGCTTTTTTTTCACATGGTACGTTATATGACATGAACCTTTGTCCCACCATGTAATGACACTTACACTTGCCTGGTTTGCATTGAGTTCTGCATAATTTTTGCATACATTTGCAGCCAGTAGTGAAACCAGAGAAATGGTCACAAATGTGGATAATTACATCTTTAACATGGCTGTGAATGTTTAACATGTAAGGATATGTAAAAGTTGTTACACTTATTTTCAATACTTTTTTTATCAAAATTAAAAAAGGAGAGTCTGATACTTTGCCAAACAACTGCAATCTGAGATGTTTCAGAAAATCTCACACTATCCGTATTTTGCTTTTGGGCACTAAAAATGACAACAATTGCTACCTGCCATTAAACTGTTAACCTAGCAGTCTGAATCGTTTACATCAGCAGAAAGCAGGATGCAGGATTTGAGGCATCTGTAAGGCACGCAAAACAGGAAGAGGATTTCTTAAACTGTTTGTGTTCCTAAAAAGTAATGTACATTTCTTTCCAGTACTAACAGCTTAGAATAACCATTTCAAGTGTTTCCTGCTCTCCTATCTGTGCAGGTATGCGCTTTTCGCAACTGCGAAAATGTGGTTGCGATAATACGCATGTACCGAATTGTTTATTATCAGTGTACATAAAGCAGCTACTACACTCTATATGAGCACAAAGTGCTAAGATGCTGACAAGAGAAGGAAAATAAATTGTTGACCAAGCATAATGTTTAGTGCTTAATGAATTACAAGGAGAAGTGGACAGGAAAGATATATAGGACTATGTAGCTTAATTTAATTTAAACTTTGGAGAAATGCACATGCTAAACTATTTGCAAGGACCATATAGGTTAATTCTAGTGTGTGAAATACTGCACAGGCTGAACTACTTGAAGAAATAAGTTGGTTTTGTGCGAGACATAAATAGAATATGTATTTGCATTTAGCAAGTGAATACAAAGAGTAATTGCAGGGCTTAAGTCTGGAGACAATAGCAATGTGTTTAATAAAAGCATCTAACAGGGTTCTAGCACCATTTCATGTGAACGACCATTGCAGTAACATAATTGTACAAACAGAAGTAAGTGGCTATTGTCAATTAGTAGTACAAGGGATTGAACATGGTGCATAGTCCACATAGTGCTGCTTGGGGGCAAACTATCATTTTTTGGGAATCTGAACAGTCAGAACAAATTACCTTTGTTTATATAGTACATGTCCAAACCTGCTGCAAGCAGTACAACCCAGCACAGAAATGCAAAATTTAAAAACATACAAAAGATTAAAAAATGCATGTCTCAGAACCGAACAGCTAATAGTGAATAGACTTATAAGCTGACCTCAAGTAATCAAAACTCTTTAAATAGCTTGACAGTTTCTTCTCCCACTAGTGGTAGGAGAGGGCAGGATCTAATTCTAATGGTTAGACCACTTAAAAAAATGCACTGCAGATCCTTAATAGTGTTGGTCACAACAAAAGCTTAAAGGAGCTTGAGACACTTAACTCAGCTGTTATAGGGTCTTCATGAGGACAATGGTAAATAAAATGACAAACCGATAAAAGCAAATAGCTTAAACTGACAAAAAAAAATTATAACAAAAAAAACTTGAATTAGATATGAACTAAAATAACTTATGAATGATAAAAAAGCAGAAACAATCTGTAGAAATCACAAGCAGCTCTTATTCTGTTGTTGCACAGCCTGAAAGCCAGCAGGAGATTGGTTATGAGACCTGGAAACCATCAGTAGATGAATTTAAATCAAGTGCCAAGAGTTCAAAAAAAATGCTCAGAACTTTGCAGCCAGTAAAAAAAAAGATTATGCATCACCTTTATACAAGACAGATATTGGATCTTATTGATTATAAGAAACATAATATAATGGCAATTCCTTAAGCATTTCTGAATAGGTCAATTTTTCTAGCTGTACGATTTTTCTCATCTGGCAAATGTTTCAGCTAGTTTGCTACATGGCTACAAATGGCAGCACACTGCATAAAAACAGGTTGGATGTTTAAGGCATAAAGTGGTACATGGATTGATCAGTAAATGGCCAAGATATATCCTCTAGAATTAGAAAGACTAGCAAACGAGCTTTTCTGACTTTACTAGATGCATGCAAAGTTTTAAACTGTTGTTTATATTGACTCCATATATTTAAATGCATTAGTTTGACCACTACTGCCTTTCATTAAGCAAAGTGAACTTGGTCCCAGTGAGAGGTAAAGCTATTTAATCATTGAAAAAGAAGTATTACACTTAACCAGTGGTGGAAAAGTAAAAATAAAATCTCCAACAAACCTTGAAAACAACAGGTTTCAAATTTAGGGCATCAATGACTGCTTGTAACCATGTCCCTTTTAATACAAGAAATAAGAAAAATTATGGGGAATCCTTGCCAAACATTGATACTGCACAAGTATGGGTTACAAATATAGTTACTTGCTAGATAACAAACAATGAATGTACCACTAAGGCTGGAACACCTTACCATTCCAGAAATATGGGTCACCAGTGCATTTCGGCAGCTAGTAGCTTTTAGCTACCTACAGATATAGTCAAGAATTTTCTTTCGCCTAGTATTTAGCATCTACAAGGAGGCCCAGAGGTCAATGACAAAATAACATTTAACCATTGTAGGATTAGGGGTACCCTGACTCCTAGTATGCTCTCCGCCAGAAGTAACAGTTGCAGTTTCCCATACATAGCTTTCTTTGATTCATTTGGGAGCATCAGTAAAATATAACTTAATCTTTTCTCCTTGCTGAATCATGACAACTCATATCTAAGCATTTGTGGGAGTTATTCTCAAACCATATCTAACATTTATCTATATTTGTTATGCTAGATAATACTGTTTGGACAAGTTTGCATTCTTATCTTCATAAAAATAGATTGTTTCACCAAAGCAGTTCAATTCTTCATTTAGTCAGCCTAGTGATTCACTGGGCTACACCAGGAAGCTTAGATTATCTGTAAAGATTTACTTTATGTCTTTTATTTTGATTCCAGCATCTTGTAGCTGGCAATTGCTGGCAAAATACCCATTTGGCATGTACCTTTCAAGACATCTGCAACAACTGGAAAAGCCGCAGAAATACCTCACTAAAAGAATCACAGGCCTAAAGCAAATGCCCTGTGCTGTCAAAAAAAACTCCACCTATACTCTGTCACATATCGTCTAGTCAGAGGCGATCTCTGCTTAACATACAAGGCCATATCAAACCCAGAGCTGTTGGACATGCTACACTTAAAGAAATCCCAGTCCCCCAGAGACACATGCTCCAGGGATCTAAACCTTGTCATCACAATGGACAAAACATGCTGGAGGGATAGGTTCCTGACCCAGAGACTCCCCAGACTCTGGAATAGACTGCCCATACATGTCAAGCAGAGCGTTTCTTTGGCCCTCTTCAAAAGAAACCTTGATGATTGGATGGGAGATAGGATCCTATCAGTCACCCTGCTAGACAGGGGTCCAGGGAAGTAAATACTGTGGGAAGAAATAGCCAAGGAATTGTTATGGCTAGGCTTGTATAGGCCCTAGGGCCAATAGCCTAGTACCAACCTATGAACCTATAAAATGGTTTTGTGGTGAAAGCAAATACAAGTAGGGACAATTGGCATTATCCACTAGTTTCTATTCTAGTTTGGATTAAATTCATTATCTTTGCACAAGTTTTTACTACTATATTATTCTTACTCACCACTAATTGAGAGAGACAGACAGAGATAGAGTTCAACAAATTAATCAATGGATTTTGGAGCTGCTACTACTGGGATAGTGTGAACAGATAGTCCCACGCCACATGAGCTAAGGCTTTTGAATATCTAAATAATGCATGAGAGAGGATTATATTTAATCCTTCAGAAGTAGCATTAAAATAATCCTTGCATGATATTGTGATAAATATGACTTAGCATTGATCTATATGGATAAGATTTTTTTAGAGTCATAGTGTTCACACCTTTTGAATACTCTTTAAGGTATAGTAATAAGAGAAACGGGCATATATGATAACATTTTTAGCAAACTAGAGCCATCCAGATTGCCAGTAAACAAACCTTATAATAATGCGATCATACTATTCCCTCCAGTCAATTCACTCTATGCAGTTTCAATGACTTTCCTTTTTAACAAATGAATGCACCATCTGAAACTTATTCTTTTTAAAGTTGATAAACCCTACTGCCATTCTCCATACTTAGTTATTTAACTACTGTCACAGGGCCTCATTTATGGCACATCTGGCATTCTCTAACTGGATATATATATATATGACAGAACAGAGTGACTAGAACACAGATTACAAACACAAGCGACTGGAAGAGAACTGCAGGGTCCACACAAAAAGTTAGTCTGCCTTGTTCACTTCACTTTATTAACTTAAGTGCTTTTCTTCCTACCAAATTGGGGACTTCTTCATATGAAAAAAACATTTAAAATTCATTCACAAATAGTTACAACCACTTGTCACCTGCTCGCATCCACCAATACTTAGTACAAACTAATTAAACAATTAATAAGCAATACTTCTTAAAAAAATATACTCAAAATATATACAAGAAAAGCATATATATGATTGTTTGTATAAACATATATGTGAAAACTACTCACGGATAAAAGTACATTTATGTATACGTACCCAAATACTATGTCACACACAATAATATATACAAAAAATGTGCCAGTTTTTTTTTTTTTTTTTTAAACTGTTGTTTAAATTTATATTTAAGATAAAAATTAAAAAAAAATACTGAAACTTCCCCTATGGTATAAATTTAACTAACCTTGAAAAACAAGTGCAAACTGCACCTCCGATAATTAATTAGCTTTTTATGATGATGGAGACTATTACATACAAAATGGCACAAAATAGGTACAACCACCAGTACATGTAATATGAATTATTATCTCATTAAACTTTTTAATTTTAGGATACAGGCAATAGAATAAATTTCATTTAAGCCTGGAAACTGACAAGCATTAGTGCGTAATTGCCAGAGCAATTCTAATCTTTCTAATTACAATGAATCAAGACCCCCTCTCCCTTCAGGAATTATAGAAGCAATTGCTCTAAATTTAAAATTAAGACTTGTGAAATCTTTGATGTCTCTGGCCAAGGCATTTTCTTAATCTGGTATAAATGTTCATACACCCGTTCTCTCAGTCTCCTGTTGGTTTTGCTGATGTAAAATGCTGAACACTGTTGGCTTTGAGCAACATACACAACAAACTTTGATGATTAAGTTTGTATTTTGTACTAATCTCACATCCCCTGATGGTAAAGCGCTGTCTTGTCTCCATACATGGACAATACTGACACATACTACATTTATACATACCCTTCCTGTTAAAAATCATGAAGCCGTGGTGGTGCAGCGGCAGCGTTGCTGCCTCACAGCAAGAGTTTCTGCCATTCGATTCTCTGCTGGAGTGCCTTCTGTGTGGAGTCTGCATGTCCTCCCCATGGTAGAGTAGCATTCAAAAGACATGCGTGAATGGGCATGCCTTCGTTGAAGGTTGGGCATTGAGCTGGCACCTCAGCACCGTGAAAATCTACTGCCAATCATTAGCAGACCAGAGTTCCACTGTGGCGACCCCTAACCGGGAAAAAACGAAAGAAACAATAACTTCCTGTTGTTAAAAATCATATTTACATTCTTCTGTTCCAAGAGGTTTTTCAAGTTTTGGCCTAGTTTAAACACAACAAAGGGCGGGCCTTGGTGTTTACATCTAACTACTGGGTCACTCTTAATAAGTTCCCAATTTTTATTGATAATACTCAAAATTTCATAACTATCCATACTAAATGATATCAAACTCAGCCAAGCAATGATATTCCTTTTTTGGACCTCATTATTCTGTCTACTCAGTTCCATCCTTACTACACAGAATCGGTTTGCAAAAACCCTTTGATCTTTTATCCTGGATTTCAGTTAACAGATTAGCAAGTAAAGAAGGTATTGACTGGGTCAGTTTTGTGTTACGAAACAAGGGTACACCTTTGTCAGAAATTTCCCTAATAGAGGAATTATCAGATATAACTCTGTCATATAATTTTATCATGTTTAATGTCAAGTTTTATCTCCAAAAAAATTTGTATAGCGATGGGCTCCACTTGAGGGGCAAGTTTTGCGAACCTTGTGATGGCATTTTGGGAGCAAGAATTTGTTAGGAAAAACCCACATATTTCTTGTCAGATCCATGTATATACAAGTTTTTTGGATGATATTTTTATGTTGATTGAAGAAAATGAGGTAAAGACAGGTAGATTAGTTTCGTATTTTAATACTAATACGCAATTTCTAACCTTTACATTTACTTTCGACAAAGATAGGATTGCATACTTGGATGTTGACCTAAGTAAAGATTATGTTAATGGATGTTATACAGCAAGTATATTCAGGAAGGAGACCTACTCTAACACCTTTTTACATTTTAGTAACTGCCATCCCCATTCACCAAAAAAGATCTGTGGTGAAGGGACAATTGGTCAGGGCAGCTTGTATGGTATCCAAGGACAATGATTTCATCATTGAATGTAAAAGATTAAGGGAGATGTTTTCTAAGAGGGGTTTCCCCGAGTTCCTTACTTGCTAATCTGTTAACTGAAGTCCAGGATAAAATATCAAAGGGATTTTACAAACCAATTCTGGGTAGTAAGGATGGACCTGAGTCTATGATGAATAGACAGAATAGAGAGGTCCAAGAAAGGTACATCATCACTTGGTCAACTTTGATAACACCATTTAGTATGGATAGTTATGAAATTTTGAGTATTATCAATAAAAATTGGGAACTTATTAAGAACAACCCAGTAGTTAGATGTAAGCTCCAAGGCCCACCCTGTGCTGTGTTTAAACGAGGCAAAAACTTGAAAAAACTCTTAGAACAGAAGACTGTAAATATGATTGTTAATAACAGAAAGGGTATGCATAAATGTAATATGTGTCAGTATTATCCTTATATGGAAACAGGACAGCGCTTTACCTTCAGGGGATGTGAGTTTAGTACAAAATACAAACTTGATTGTCAAAGTTTGTTGTGTATGTTGCTCAATGCCAACAGCGTTCAGCATTTTACATCAGTAAAACAGACAGGAGACTGAGTGAATGGGTGTATGAACATTTATACCAGATTATGAAAATGTCTTGGCCAGACACATCAAAGATTTCACAAATCATAATTTTAAATTTAGAGCAATTGCTTCTATGATTCCTGAAGGGAGAGGGGGTCTTGATTCATTGTTATTAGAAAGATTAGAATTGCTCTGGCAATTATGCACTAATGCTTGTCAGTTTCCAGGCTTAAATGAAATTTATTCTATTGCCTGTATCCTAAAATTAAAAAGTTTAATGAGATAATAATTCATATTACATGTACTGGTGGTTGTACCTATTTTGTGCCATTTTGTATGTAATAGTCTCCATCATCATAGAAAGCGAATTAATTATCTGAGGTGTAGTTTGCACTTTTTTTCAAGGTTAGTTAAGTTTATACAGTATGGGAAGTTGTAGTATGTGTTTTTTAATTTTTATCTTAAATATCATTTTAAGCAACAGTTTAAAAAAGGGTACATATTTTATATGTATTATTATGTGTGACATAGTATTTGTGTATGTATACATAAATGTACTTTTATCCATGGGTAGTTTTCACATATATGTTTATACACACATTTATATATATATGCTTTTCTTGTATATATTTTTATAGTGAAGGTTGAGTATATGATTTTAAGAAGTATTGCTTATTAATTGTTTAATTGGTTTGTACTAAGTATTGGTGAATGTGAGTAGGTGACTAGTGGTTGCAACTATTTATGACTGAATTTTAAATGTTTTTTTTCATCTGAAGAAGTCCTGCAATTTGTTGGGATGAAAAGCACTTAAGTTAATAAAGTGAAGTGAACAAGGCAGACTATTTCTGTGTGGACCCTGCAGTTCTCTTCCAGTTGCTTGTGTTTGCAGTAGTTTGATTCGTTCTTTCCCAGTTTTTTAGAACTCAAACTACCTAACAGACATCCTTCTGCCATTGTAGGAAAATGTTTTTTCTTAACCACAAGTCACAGCAAACAAAACCATGCTCCTTAGATGATCCCTAAAGAGAAAAATCCATAAGCATTAAGAATGCAGTTTTGAAATGTTTTAAAATTGTCAATTCACATTTCTCATAGGTAGAATTCTGAAATATCTGTAACTACTGCAAACTATCCATTAAATGAAGACCAGCTACCTTAAATCTCACTAGGCAAGACGTCTGAATAATGTAAACCTTTTCATGAGGGAGTTACTAACCTACCATCCATGACAAAAGAACTATAACTTTCCAAAATAGAACATGATTACCAGGCACTCCTAAATTTGCTACTATTGCAAACCTGTTTGCCAAACTTTTGAATTTGAAGATTATCTTAAGGAGTAAATCCATATTTTCCACTTTCAGAAGGTTTCTGCCTGTAAGTGAACTCATGACTATGGTTCCAAACGTTGGTGTAGATGGATATGTCAATCACTCAAAAAATTTCTTCTGCATGTGACATCTTTTTTTGCTCGGCCTCTCTGACATATAATAAATGTGTCACTATCCACTTTCCCTGAGATTCTAAACAACTACACTTCTCATCAACCAGGAGAATCCAGTGTTTTTCTGCTCTGTGGTCACAAATTTCTTCTCAAAAGTGCCTTCTAATCTCATTTCAGATTATAATTTACCTTAAATCTTTTGGCCTCCTTAGTTCTTAGAAACATGGTTTCCATAAAGGAATATAAAATTTTAGAATCCACCCAATACATATCCTCTAAATCACAACAAAGGAAAACTCAGTGGGATCCTCATCCCTTATTTGTCTAATGTCTTTTACTCTGTCCTACATCCACGCTATTGCAGGAACTCACTCGGTATAGACTTTCACTGACTTTACTGTAATGGACTTGTAGCTAAATAAGTAAATGATCATTCAGAAAGGCAGACCTGCAAACTATGAACCAAACAACAAAAGAGGCATGAAACCCCAAAACCAAATGTGTCTATACCTGACTTTAGTTGCCCCACAGGTTCGGACTATTGACACATTTGGTTTTGGAGATCTGCAAACTATATCTGTCCTACTCAGAGCTTGTTAAGGTAGGTATCACTTAAGTATCTGTCCTGATTCTGATTGTTTTTTGTTTATTTATTTATTTGTTAATAACATAGGAATGATATTAGGCAAATGATTACAGAGACTATATGATGCATAGCAACATATGCCTTTAAGTAGACGGGCATAAATGTTTTGCCCCCCTTTTTAAGCTCTTAATAATTCTCACTTCCCAGATCAAGCAGTGTTGTACATAATAACATTGGTGTAAATTTGCATCTAGCCATCCAGTTACAAATACTAGTCTTAAAGATAGCTAATAAAAGTAGTTTTTTTGACCTGTAATTATAGCTTATTCCTTAGGCCAAGAAAACTTTGAGTTAGAGACCTGGACAGTCAAATGTATACGTTGGTATAGATTTAGGTCCTTAGTATGGGTGTTTATTGGCCTTCGATTTTCGAAAAATAGGAGGTCAAATTGAACTGGATATGTTATAGGTCAAACTATTTATTTATTTACATATTTATTTAAGTATTGATATATTAATTTACATATCACTTACTTGTTTAATTATTTACTTAATTACTTTAACTCTTTTCATCAACTCTTTTCATCACTGCCTTCGTAACTTTGCTGTCTGATAGGACTTCCCTCATTTAGCTGGAAACAATGAATCTGACAATTATAGACCACAAGACATTTGCTGAAGGTACCAGCTGTGGATCAAATGCACGTGGCACAGATGGCTGAAGCCTTGGCTGTGACACAGATGACCCAATTATTAAGTTACAACTATGGTTCTGATGGAACTGGTAAAGGAGAATGACAGTGAGTGGCTAAGGCTGCTGCCCACCTGGATAGACAGATGTGTGCAGCACACTCCAATGCTGACATCTATTAGAGGGAGAAATGTATAGCTTGCAATGTTAGAGGCTGTGGATATGCTCGACTCTACTGAGCTGCATGAGTGACCAGTTATCAATGCCGTATTGTAGCAGGGAAAGAATTATGCAAATAAGAAAAAAAATGTTAACTCCTTCATTATGTATTTCCATAGATTTGTTATACCTTCAAAGGTACATCTCTGTTAGAACATGTTTTTGTTTTTGTAAAAGGGGATATGATTCAGAGAGAAATGTTACTCACTTAGCAGCTAGCCATGTTAATCCCAAGTATGTTAATCCCAAGTATGTTAATCCCAAGTATCCCTATTTGTTCCTGTTTGGGTAGTTCGCAGAATGAATTGATGAAAAGAGCAGTCTGTGATCAACATCAGCTACCCCTGTTCATGAGGGACATGGGTGCCATCTCACCCTAGGGGAAAATTTGTGGTCTCCAATTATCTAGGTTTGTGTTTGAATTAACATCATTAACAGTTGATGCAAAGGGTTAAGTTGGAGATACAGGGTTTGATTCACTCGGTCCTCATTTACCTACGGTCAGACCTGGAGGACGTTACTTAACTAGACGTTGCTCCTGGGTTGCCACTGAAAAGAGCCTGTGTGTGTCAGATGGCCTACATGGTTAACAGATGGGTATTGTCATTTTCAGCACATTATTTCCATGTAGCGAAAGTGCATACTGAAAAGATTTGTTGTTCAGCTTCACTATATCACTGGGTTGCATGATTTCATAACATCCCTTTAATCTTATCAGCTCACTGACCCCATTACCTGTGTGCCCACTTCACTTAGTGCAGATAAAGATTCAGAATAAGTTTCACAGGTAGATCTTACAAATAATAAGGAAGGTACTAGCTTTGGTACACTCTCACCATGATCTTTTGGAGTGGGTCATTGGTCAGAATACTGTAATCCTGCATCCAAAAAAAGAAAAAGAAAGTTACTAACAGAAGTACAAAAATTCCCTTAATACATGAAACAGTATAGTCTGGGAGTTTCCATACTATTTTAAATATCTGAAAGGCTTAAATAATGGGTCTATATTAGATAATCGAACTTTCAAAAGTTCTACTGTCATATGGTCAACACCATATGATCGAACTTTTAAAAGTTTGAATATCTATTAAAAAAAAAAAAAAAAAAAAAAAACTACACAACCTACCTGAACATTTTAAGCAGGGGGGGGTTGCACCCCCACACCCCCCACTCTTTAAATATACCAACTCCGAGATCGCACTACAGTGCAGAAAAGGGAAATCTTCCCATTCCACGCTGTACAGAGATCTCCGTTAAAATGTTCAAACTTTTAAAAATTCGATCATATGGTGTCGACCATATGACAGTCAAACTTTTAGTTCAATCATCTAATATAGACCCTTAAATAATACATATATCCAGGTTAATAATACTTCCTCTATACAGCATAACTGTTCCACAAAACATATTATTCATGCAAGGCTGCTGAATATAGGATGATGTGTGATGCTTTAATAGGGATAATGTCTACAAAAATTAAGTTGTGACTATAAGACATAAGGTCATTTAAAGGTTGAACTTAATTTTCAGAGAAAGAACACTGTACTTCTCAAAAAAAGTCTGCCTGTTTAGTATGACTCATAGTTATGCCTTTAAATTCCTATTTGTTAAATGATGTTAGTCTGTAACTTACATATTTTATTTGAAAAGAAATGAGGAATCTCCAAAAGGCTTTTCAGTATCACTCCTCACTTAGAGACTGGCACAACATGATAGATAAGGTACAAGTAAGTCTCAAGAGTATTGTCACTAACTTTAACTCATTCATTCAGGGGCAGCTCAGAAAAAGCTGCCTGCTTAATTCCACCATAGGAACAACAGTGCAGCGTGAGCTCAGTTTCAGAAACTCCATTTGCAATACCATGCAGAAAACAAATGTTCATAACTCTTTAACTATAAGAGCTAGACTAAAAATGTAAACTCAAAAGTTGTTCAGCAGACACTGACCTTTCCAACAGTGCAAATGTTGATAGTTCATATCAAAGTCATTATGAAACACTTGGCAAGGAATGTTGATATTCTGCATGTTTTTTACCTTTTTGGAAAAGCAAAGCACAATATCTTGATCAATATACCATGGAGACCCATACAATTTGTATTTACTTTGTTAGTATGAATGTCAGCTTTAAAATGATACCTTAACTATTACTATGTGATGCTCCTTTATGGAGATATTCACAGAAATATGATTAATATAATATTTTTCATAATTGATAAATAAATAAAGCATAATATCTCATCACCTGGAACAAACAGAGCCTACATGTCAGTGTAGAAGTTATGCATCTGAATGTCAGCTTCAAAATGATGCACCATTTGTGTGATCACCATGCTCCCTTGCAAAGATATGGGCATAATAATGAGAAGTATTGTAAATGTATAATTTTCATAATCGTACAAGACTAACCAAACTGAGATATCTATACATGTGTACAGTGTACAGACACAGTTATTTTACCATGTTGTAAGGAGTAACACTGTCTTCAAAATGAGGTATTACTTGGCACACTGACATGCTCCCTTGCAAAGTTATTTACCAAAATATGACAAAAATCACAATTTCCATAACCTAAGTCCAAAACAAACTTTGATATCTGTACATATGTACAACATACAGGGACAGTTCTTTTACCATGTTGGAACTATCAATACTGTCTTCAAAATGAGGTATTAATTGGCACACTGACATGCTCCCTTGCAAAGTTAGTTACCAAAATATGAAACAAATCATAATTTCCATAACCTGAGTCCAAACAAAACTGATATCTGTACATGTGTACATCATTCAGAAGCAGTTGTTTTACCATGTAGACACATATGATTGTAAATATATCTATATATCTATATATCTATATATATATCTATATATCTATATATATATCTATATATATATATATATATATATATATATATATATATATATATATACACATACACATTCTTGGTGTAGTCAACAAACTGCTGAATGGGTACATGTAAAGAGAAAAAGCAAGGTAAGGACAGCCACTCCACTAATGAACCCAGGACAGGCATGGGACGTCAATGGCAGGCAAGGCCATCTGATCTGTCTGATAGTTGTGCTGGCTACCCACTCAAATAGCTGATATCACTGCAGTCTCACCACCTCCTTCAGTGTCAGCAGTCTGCCTTACCTATGCCTTTTCTCTTTACATGTGTCCATTCAGCAATGGACCTAAGGGATCAAGTTCTGTATTAGTAAGCCCTTCCTGTCATCTAAACTCTACACATGCCTGATAAAAGCAGACTAAAAAAAGTATTGTAAGATGGTCACTGACATATTAGATTGTACGTGGTAGTACTCTCCTGAAACAAATCTTTCTCAGCATCCACACTAGCTCCTTACCACAGTTATTTGCCAAACTCAGAAACATATATTTTACACAGCACATTTCATAATAGAGTTTTACTTATTATACTGGTCCTACTTGGTCATTGGTATTTTCCATTCTTCTCACAAGCTGCATGTTACCAATCCTGCATAGCTTTCCTCACACCATTGTGGAGGTCAGTCAAGAACAATGCAATGCCCTCCTCAGTTAGGTGAATGCCATCCCTTCTGAACAGGTGAACATCTTCCATGGTGATGCTATCATGGCAGATTGTAGATCCACCAACCCTGTGCATCAAGCCATGTATGAACCCATTCTGTAAATGTCTGGCCTTGTGAGCTGCCTGTTGACTGTTTACTGTTTTCCATATCTGTCGAGGAATTATATCAGACCACACAAAATGACAACGTGGCCACCATGACTGCAGGTGTTCAAAAATTGCTGTGATTTGAAACCGTAGGCTTCTGAGTGGTTGACTGATGACATCATTCCCTCCAATGTGCAGCACAAGAATGTTGGGCTGAAGGTAGATGGAACACTTCTCTTCCAACAACTGCAGTACTCCACTCCAATGCATACCTCTTCTTGCAATCCAGTATACCTTCACACTGGATGTGGGGAAGCTCAAGTTGTACCGGTTTTCAGTTTTGGAGGCATGGCTGGCAGCCCAGTGAATACAGGAATGGTCACATACCCACACTCTCATTTGTCATTCTTCTGGTTGTGAAGCCATGAAGGTGGACAAACCTGCACAGGAAAGAAAATGCAAACAGATTACTACTGATGTTTGACAGATGTATTGGAAGACTGTATATATATCATATGCATTACCTGATTAGCCCATCCAAATCTTCCATCCTATCCACAGGGGCAGTATTCTTTTAATTAGGTACATAAGTAGTGGTGACACTACAGAGGTACATACCTACCACCCGTGAAAACATCAAATTACACACAATGACTGACAATCCCACAATCACCAAAATTAAATGTTTCACCAAACAACCCATCAGTAGCATGCACAATCACCAAAATTTAATGTTTCACCAAATGACCCATCAGTAGCACTCCCTAGTATGTGCAACCACAAAATGAAGCAGTGACCCAAGTGACCCCTTGAATGAAATTATGACGTATGCACAAGCACCAGAATTAAATATTTCCCAAATGATGACACAGTCACATTTCCTGCAATGTACATGCACCAAAAGGAAACATACAGCCACTGTTTTGAATAGCACAAAAGCTGGCCAGTGCACCCCTTGGGTCATATACCTCGCTTCTACTCCATCCAACTGCACAAAAAGATAAAAATGAAAAACAAATCCCCTCTAAATGCACTGCAGGCAAAGTATGCAGGTTCATCACCCTACCTCCCAAGAGAGACCACCGTCAGACTGATCACAAAGTGAAGTGTAAAAAAAAAAAAAAAAAAATATATATATATATATATATATATATATATATATATATATAGATTTACTTTATAAGCTTAAAATCTTGAAATCCCGAATTTCAGAATCTCGAGCCGATAAAGAAGAAAATCCAAATACCCAAAACCGCAAAACCATGAAACCCTAAATTACGAAACCACAAAACCTAGAAAACATACATCACACACTACACAACACACACACACACACACACACACACACACACACACACACACACACACACACACACACACACACACACACACACACACACAACTAAACAAGCACACACACCTACCCTTGTTATATGCAGGGGGACAAGCCCCAATGCACCCCTTGTGTGGGGGGCTGTGCCCCCCACACCACCCCCACTTAAATATTCTAACTCCAAGGTCGCACTACATACACACACACACATGAAACATCACCATACAAACTACATTCCTCTCGCACACACACATCACAGTAACAATACACATTAGCACACACTACAGCCCCTAACCGACACCCTTAAACATAAACACTTACCTGAATCCATGAACACAGCGCAACACCAAAACCACTTGATCCCTCTTTGAAGATAAAATGAGTTCTTAGATATGTACTGGGTAACAAATATGCAAGCTATTACATCCCTAGCCTATAACCAGATAAAGGCCAAGGATGAGAATCAAACCCTGTACCTTGCATCTGTGAGGTAGATAATTTAACAATTATGCCAACCTGTAATCCCCCAACCCCGATCCCCTCTAGACTTTACAAGAGGCAAATGCCAGAAGATCAAATATGTTTTCAAATCTGGATTATGCAGTCTCTTTGCTTCAACCTTAGCCTTTTGATAACATCAAGCTGCAGTAGCTGTGGACTTGCAGTTTAATTTCCCTTGTTTTAAATTAAGCCTTTTAATAAATTATTTTATAACTCGCAGTTCACTGAAGTCTTCTCTATAACTCCAGGTGTTACTATAAAAATATAAACAATTGAATTATTCTCTTCAATACAATGACAGCATATACTGGATTATAATTTAAAATAACATTAAATGCTTACTTTTGTAAATAACAGCTCCCAGTACATTAGTAACTACACAATCTACACTTACCAAAATTTTCCTTCATCCTTTGTAAGACCTCATATCAGCCAGATACCTTCTTCCCATGGTATATATATTTGCTTTCATTCTAAAACAGAGTTTAAACCATTTAGTTCATAACATTAGTTCGTTCTCTTGAAATGATAAAATTTAACTTCAAGTAGCCATGGCTTGAGATGTTGAAGATACTGAAATATAAAGGGGATGACTTTACCTGATGAAAAGATACTTTTTATAAAATCTATTTAGTCAGAACTTCATTAATATTCTGCCTTTCATTTTTTCCATTTGGACAACAAATTCTTATTTTTGTGATAGTTGCATCTTTTTTGGTTATCAATTTTCTTTTAAAGGTAGAGTTTGTCTGACTAACAAATATGCTCCAGAAACTGTACTCTGTTGTTAATGTCTACAAAGGCATTTCCAATTACTGCAAATTTGTTTTGATGTTATATTAGGTCTTTTAGATCTTCATATTGTCTTGTAATAATCACCTTTAATTCCTTACTTTGGGCTGTTATATCCTGAAAGCATTTTGTGATGAACTGAGATACTTTTGTTTTCAGCATTTGGCACTCATTTAAAGTGAACCAGGCACAGGAAAGTGGATTTGAAAATGTCATTTTTATAAATTTTCACAACGGTCTCTGAACTCAGCTGTACAGCATTTTAAGTAAAGGGGGGTTGCAAAAACAAAAGTCTCCTGCATAAGTGCCTATAGGGGTATTTGCCCCCCATTTAAAATAAATGTGTCCAGTTCATCCAGTTTAAATAGTCATGTTTTTAGGATCATAGTTTTTTTATATGGGCTTCAGCTTTCCAAATTTCACTTAAATGTTTCCTTGAGATGTTTGAAGTATTAATTTTATCCATGCCTTCTCTGAAGTTCTTGTCAGTGCTTCGAGTTTTTCTAAAATATATACATTTTTTTATTATTAGTGGATGCCATATAGATATTCTTGCCAAATAAAAATACATTTCTATAAAACTGCCATCAAGAGTCTTGATTTAAACATTTGGATGAAGATATTTGTATGATGACTGCTTATCAATGAATGCCAGTTTGGGCTCACAATGTTTTTTTATTCATTTGTTAAACAGGCATAAGAAGTCCTTCATTACCAACTCCTGCTTCTGATCAAATGGCCTAACAGCAGCTCTCTCACTTTTATTCACAATTTAAATAACTATACATATTTTCTTTGCCACACAATCTCAGCACTTAGTTATACTCCTAATTGTTATGAATGTTTTGAGTGGCTACCTTGTTTCTCATGTGTCTAATATGAAAAAAAAGATAAATAAAAAGAATGTCTAAATTGTCCTATGCAAGGAACTCTTATACTGTGGATTTTGAATGTATTACTGTTTTACCTGCTTATCATAAAGAATGTGTTCTGAATAATATTACTACTGTTTTTACCTGATTGGCCATTACTGCAATACACCTTGTCATTCACATACAAATCTCCATAGCCTGCAATTACTCACCCCTCTGTTAAAGCTGTGAAAGTAATATCAGATCATCTGTTGTTTGTTAACTTTTTTAATACTAGTGTGCCTTGTTACTCTGATGGTGTTGATTTTCATGGCATGCATTTTACCACTGTGTGTCAACAATTCAAATCTTAGTTAAAAAAATAAGATAGTTTGGGAAAGTAAAAAACATATTTCGTTGCTAACCAAAGTAGACTGGTAGCTACTTTTTCTTTTGGATTTCATTTGCAGTTTTTGCCACTGTGTTGTTACCATCTACCTCAATACTTGCTACTTAGTTGAACCGCCTCATTTGCTAAAATCTCTTACTTGTAGTGTAAGGGACATCTGCTTAACCTTATTATTGTATAAGCATTTATTGTGTTTATTGTATTTTACTTCACTCCTTTGAATTTTTACTTGTATAATTAGTAATGTGGAGCTTTTCTCCCTGAGCCTCTACTGAAAAATGGCTCAAGCTCAGTCAGACTATCCCGGTCACCAAATATCAAATAAATAAATAAATAAATAAATAAATAAATTCCACTTTTGATTTCTCTCTTACACAAATCTACAGACTCTCAAATTTTACCTTAATCTTAAAATTATTCAAAAACAGGGCATTCTTTTTGGATCTCTGTTGTTTGGGCAACTTGTGAATGATTGTTCAATACCTAAACAGATTTGCTTGAGGAAATTTGCAGATGACTTAAAGACTGAAGGTATAATAACAAATACGGTAGTACATTGGTGTTTGGAAAACTATTGAGATAAGTTAGATATATGGATAAAACAGGAGTATGACACTTAATAATAAAAATGCTCAGTTCTCCAATGTAGAGCTTCTAATAATAGTTATCCATAGGCTTTAGATAAAGCTAGGTGCCTTTTAATTAAACATTCAAAGATTTGGCTGTAGCCACTGAGTCTTTGTTTTCTTTTGTTTCTCAAATGAATTATGTTATTAGGAAATGTTATGGATTAATAAGAAATATTTTATGACCTTTACACTGAGGGACAGGATTGCTATGGTAAAATTATTTTCTTCCCATATTCATCCCATGATAGAATATTGTGGCTCTCTATGTGTTGGGAATCTTACAGCTTGTTAAGCTTGACCATATTCATAGGACATTTTCCAAACATATAGTTGCAAGTGATACTTGATCATATCTTACTCAACTTGAAAAATGTATCACTTAATTCAATAGTTTATAGGCTGCTGAGAGATTATCTTATTTTAATTTATGTGTTCTGTGGATGAAGACTTTTCTGTAATGTTGGGAGTTGGTTTTATTAACCGAAGTTTAAATACTAGTATCAATAACTTTGTAGATAATTTCTCTAGTGTCAACTATAGACTGAAGGTTTCATTTTTCTGTTTTAAGGTTGGAAAATTATAAAACACTCTACCTACTAAAACTAGGTGTACAAATAGTTTAATAACATTTAAATCTCTATATTAGACTTATGGCTTAAAAACTAGGTATATGCTACATGGTCTGAATTAAAGCAAGCCCTTGATTGGGTTTCATAGGCTCTGGGCTTGAAATGCATTTCACTGAATCACAGAGTCATTAAATAAGAGCATTCTAAATGTTTTCAAGTATTGTTTCCTGCAGTCTGTTTTTCAAAATATTTAGAAGTTTGGTTTGCAAATTACTTATTTATTTCTGTGTGCTTATTTATTTATTCACCCTGCAAAACTGAATCTCCCACTGACACAAATGTTCTCCAGGAGGGGCTGACACAGACAAAAAACTGGTATCAGAGCCATGGACTAAAACTAAATGCCAAGAAATGCACAATAGTATCCTTCGGGGAGTCATCCACCCCTGGTAACTATCATATTGACAACACACCCCTTAGGGTTGACCCAGTAGTCAGGGACTTAGGGACACACACAGGTAGTAATTTAGATTGTACCTGTCTAGGCATATCCAACAACTGGAACATCCACAGAGGTTCCACACTAAAATAATAGGTAATATGTCCTATGCAGACTGCCTCAAGGCCCTATCCCTGTATTCTGTCTCCTACAGACTTTTGAGGAGAGATCTATGCCTGGCATACAGGGCATGGTCAGACCCCACTCTGATGGACTTCCTGCATATCCACAAAGCAAACAGCACCAGAATTACCCATTCTAAATACTTAAACCTTGTCTGTGATATAAATAGGACCTGCTGGAGAGATGGTTATGTATCCCAGAGACTACCCTGTTTATGGAACCAACTCCCTATCTAGGTAAAGCAGAGTTCCTCCCTAACCCAATTCAAGTGCAACTTGGACAATTGGATGGGAAACCGGAAATCCGTCCCTGCTTTGGCACCTATATCTCTAATGGACACAGGTAACCTATAAATGGTTCATCTCCCAGGCCCATGCTTACACTTATCAAGTGTATCAGAACTTGTCAGAGATTTTGGATGCATGGCTAGACTTAAAAAGGCCCTTGTGGTTGTTAGCCTAGTAAACACCTATGAACCTATGAAATTCTGTGCTGTGAATATTTTACTTGGAAAATTTGAACTGTGAATTTTGTTTTACTTGTGTAATCTGTGCTGTGGAGCTTTTCTTTCTGGGCTTCCACTGAAAAAGGGCACAAGCTCAGATGGACAAACCTGGTCAACAAATGTCAAATGTGGTTAGTTTTCTACAGATGCATTTACTTATTCAATTATGCATTGTAGACTAGATTCGTCTGATTAGATATGGTCCCTTATTAGGATTACCCAGTGAGACTGTAAAATCAAATATGAGTTGCAAATATAACCCTGATGTAAACAATACACTTCCTGGATAGCAGTGACATACTAAGTGTCTTTTTTTTTATTTAGTATGATTCGTAAATGCTAGTTATATATTTTATTTTATTGTTTGTATGATTTTTATTCTCTTGGTTTCTCTTTGGTTTATTCTGAGATGCAGCACAGTTTTTGTACATAAATCATTATCCCAGCAGAATCAATCAATTTGCTCTATTTTATCCATACCTGTTCTTTCAGATCTTAAGAAATGATTTTTGACAAATTCACTCATAGCCTACAAGAAAGCTACTATACTGGGTTTCATGTCACTAATGTAACTTTCATGAATGTGTCATTAATATTTTTTGAAGTAACTATTAAAATCCACATCGTATGTTTAACGTATGTTAAAAACTCCTCTTCAGGAGATAATCAAAATCAATGACAATGCATGCCTTTACTCTGGCCAGCTAGCATTTTGCACCATTTCAAATTGCCATTTTCTAAAATGCTATCTATTGTCCCCTTTTGTCACAGCTCTGCATTTTGCCAGTCATTTTTCTTCTCCATTTACTGTTTCTTATTCAGTTATCTTCCTCTGTTTACAATTATCTAGTAAGGCCCAATGTGCTGTGTTATAAATCAAATGACTCAATATTGTATTTTTGTGTTTATCTTTATTGTCTTTATTTCACTATAAACATCTTCTGTAATTTTTACTAACACATTTATCACTTGCTATGCATCTAAATGTAATTAATTCATGAATTATCCTTGTGGCTTACTACTTCATTTTGGCCCGCATTTAGAAAAGCTGCTTATTACATCTCTGATTTTCACTCACTTTAATTCTCACGTACATTTTGAAATGTCTGTGATTAGCAGGTTCTGTGCTTTATTTATATGAGATACTATGCTATGATACATAAAAAAGAATAACTACATTTGCCACCTCTTTATATTTTATATATATATATATATATATATATATATATATATATATATATATATATATATATATATATATATATATATAGATATAAAATGGAAATGAAGTTTTGGAGGATATGTTCATTTTTTATTTATTTAAGTAGTAAGACATTATACACCATGTGGTATTAACTGTTTTCTACTCACCTCCTTCAGTGTTGCGACGACACAGACGACTGATGTATCCAATTGAAGAGATAGTCATTCCCCTTCTGAAAAATATTATACGTCACCCCATGAATATTAAACCATATTGCATACATTTTTTAGTAAGCTTAAATGTTATGTTTGACCAGTGAAACCTCATAATTTCACAGTTCCTTCACTTAAGCCAATATAGCTTTCTCATCACACACTGCATAGCAGAATATCTACAAATTTCACAACAAAAATACCATATGTGTATGTGTGTGTGTGTGTGTGTGTGTGTGTGTGTGTGTGTGTGTGTGTGTATATTTTTTTTTTTTTTTTTTTTTTTACATTTGTTTACCGGGATAGTCAGGCTGGATACATGTCCATTTCCAGCGGAGGCCTGGGGAGAAAAGCTCCACAAAGACAAACTTACATAGATTAGACAGAAGTTAGCAAACAATTGCATGTATCTTGTGATCCTGTACCAAGTCATTCTAATAAGCCTTGACTGTTTAGTTATGCTACCAAGTGGATAATAATATTGCACAGTATTTAATAAGCTATTGTGGAAATACTGTGCAAGCATTATAGTAGTACTGAAAATTAATGCCATAACGATCATTGATGTTACAAAGGATGAATACTGTGGAGCTTACTTTGAGTTCGGTGGTTATAAGGATATCAAGAAGCAAATAATTATTTTTATGCATATTTTCCTGGTAAGTTGCATTGACTTAGGTTAAGATCCTAGAATGTTGGTATTGATATCACACAGGATTGATATTGTCTGTAATGTGTGTTAGTTGAGATACAGTTTGCTTCAAACTTGTACTTAGTGAGTAAAAGATAAGAGGGGGCAATAAACTGATGAAATACTAAGTGTAGCCTTTTTATGCAAGAGCTCTACTAGTAATAAATTAGGGTCACTATCATCCATAGTGGATGAAGTAGCTATGACCTGATAGTCTGAGAAGAGGAGCATGCATCCTGAATCAGTACATGGGCCTGGTTTGGCTAGTCATATTATGTATAAAGAATAGTTGTGTAAGAACTTACCATAACCTTAGATGTCCTTCTCTTCTATGTTGCAGTATTCATAACAGTAAGGAGTTGCTGCTTGCAGCACCACTGTCCAGCCAGTATACCAAAGTCTTTGTTCCAGGAGGGTATGTGTGACATCTGTTACCTGGGCCATAAACTGACGTTAGGTATAAAAGTGACATCTGCACATACCCTCATCAGAATTGTTTTGACGCATACAGTAGTGCCTGTGAGGTTTGACCAGGAGGGTCCTAGTATGAGACCCTTAGACTTACATGTAGGCCAGTCCCAGGGCAGTAGGATGGCTGTGTATGTTGAGACCAGGGGAGATGATGGCAATGTGCCCACAGGTGAAACCTGGGATAGTAGTCAGAAAGAGACTGGGGGTAGGTGGGGGGATATATTTATACACACACACATATCTAAACTGTATAGCTACTTATTAACTAAACTGTATAACTACTTATCTTATTAACATTCAGTTTCATCAAGAAATCCACAAAGAGTTTTAGCAATATAATTATAATAATAATAATAATAATAATAATAATGATAATAATAATAATAATAATAATAATAATAACAGTGATAATAATAATAATAATCATAATACTAATAGTAATAATAATAATAATAATAATAATAATAATAATAATAATAATAATAATGATAAGCTTCAGTGCAATAGCCAGAATAGCCATTTAAAATAAATGACTATATCACTCAAAAAGAATCACTAAATTGTAAAGGAACACTGTGTACTATTGCACAGTTTATTAAAAGGAAAAATACAATCAATTAGCTTGTTTAATCAAATGCTTATTCACTCTCAGCATTGGTGCAGGTGAATGAAAAAAGGAAAGCAGTGTAGAGTTTTAAGTCAAATAAAATGGGTTACAGACCATTTTGTCCTGTGTGATTTAAAGTTTGGGAACAAATATTCAAGCGTGCTGAAGTCTGTAGTTATAGACATATATTTATGATATAAAGCCATTCAGTCAAGTAAATTGAAGCTAACTAATGTAATGCATTTCAGTAGAATGTGCTGACATAATAGTTTAATTTTATGAAACTCACAGACACAGATAAAAGGGAGGCATAACAGCCTTTGCAACAGTTACTACTGTAATGTCACCATTTCATTGTTCGAAGGAGACTCCTTAACTAGCCATAATAAAGTTGTTCAAAGGACTAAGTGTAGCATAGAATCCATCCTGTTGCATTCCCTTGTTTATAGACATACCTTTCAATTTATTTCTTCTTCTTTCAAGATGCACAAGAAGAGACAGCGAACGGATTAATGAAAGATCATTACCACTGTGCTAGAACTGTGTATATTACAACAGAATGGTCAGTGGCAAAAAATAGTATCATAACAACACAAGCTCATGCTTGTTTGTGATGTGATATACAGGTTTTATCTTTGATGACCTGATGCTTCTTTTATGGATGATTGGAGAAACCATTAATATTTAACCTCCTTTTTATCAGGAATTGAAGGGAACATAAACGTCTTCTGTTTAGCCAATAGGAAAAAAATCTTTATTCATCATACTAATCAGAAAGCAAAATAATAAGTGTAGACATAAAGAGATACACATACTGTCACGTACATACACACAGTGTACAGAGTACCTATGCATGTAAGTATCTCTGTAACTGTTATAAGGCAAACTTATTTTGAGTGCATTTATTGATTTTGTACCGGAACAGCCATTGTGTGTCAGGACATTTAAACTTGATATCACTTTCCTTTCATGTTTAGTTGTACACACACATGAACATACACACATATACATTTAAATGATGCCAGCTGACATAGCTCATTCATAATGCCTCATGTAGCTACCTCAATAGAGGATATATGACAGGTTAGAGATCTCTAGTAAGTGGGTCATGAGCCATGTGGGCTGAAAAAGTCTTATTTGCATCCTATGTGACTGCATCTCACTTCCCACTTGGACAAAGTTTTCAAATAGTATGCATGAATGAGTTTATGAATGTGTGAATAAATGTGTTATATGAATGAGTGAATGTCTTGGTACTCGATTTTTATTATTTCATAAGAATGTTTCCAAATACTAGTACTATATCTCTATATCTATGGGAGAATTAATGCGTTTCATGATTAGGCGAATGCCATGATGTTTGACTGGTTGTATATGCATAAAAGGATGTTTGTATTCAATATTGCAAAAATGGATATGGGCAAATATCGGGTGATGCATTTTATAATGAGTGTGTAAAAGATTGTGTGTGTACAGGGCAGGGCTGCATGTGTTTTATTGCAAAAATGACAAATAAATCACCTGGGTGCCATTCGTCTAGTGTGTAAGAGCTAGAGCTACTGCTTTGTAGGGACATTGTTCTGTTATGGCAAACAAAACCGACAAATGTCTATAGAAGTATGTAATTCTGCATTAACTATTTTCCTGGTTCTGTACAAATGCTGCAGGTTATAGCAATGCAAGGCAAAGAACGACATATTTTGCTTCACAGTTTTAACAAGAATAATTAGGAAAGTCACTGCTAGAAAAATTGTTGTCTCTTCAGATTGTGAGACAGTCATTAATATAAATTGTTTGTAGCTGGTGAAAAAAATTGTGGTTAGGATTTTGTTTGCCCTGTATTAATTTTTGATGAGCAGAAATCCTTTTTTTTATATAGCAAAAGAAAAAAGAAATGCAGAAAGAAAATAAGTTTGAAATAAATAGAAACGAAATAAAAAAAATAAGCAAATACTCACACTCAAGCAAACAAATAAACTTAGCTGTGGTGGCTTCTGCCTTCATCGCATATTCCAGTGCAACTCTTCATATGAAAAGGTTTGGTGACCAATATAATAGGTGAAGTAGAAAAATGTATACATTCAGTCAAGGTGCTATGCAGACCAGATGCCCGCCATACTATCATCTAGTGTATTACTTATAAATGACTGACGTTAGCATCCAGCCATTTATTTAATAGAAAATACCCTCCAAAATGCATAAAGAGTTTCATCATCATCATTCACCCCCCTTTTTCCCCATTTTTTTACATGGGGTCGGGGTATCATGTTAACTGTCGCCATCTCTCTCAATTCAATGCTACACTCCTGCCTTCTTCAACACTCATGCCTGACTGTCACAGATCTTCTCTCACACAATCCATCCACCTCTTTGCTAGACACCATTTCCTCTTACCGTCCCAGATCTTCTTCACCAGATTGTCATTTTGCACATGTTCAAACCACCGTAATCTGTTCTCTTTGATTTTTTCTGCATTTGGAGCTACTTTAGTTTCTACTCTTATGTCATTTCTTCATCTGTCCCACAGTGTACATCCTACTACCTGTTTCAGGCACTTTATTTCCATCACCTCTAGCTTCATCATCTGCTCTACCTTTACTGGCCAGGTTTCTGTACCATACAGTAGTGCTAGTTGCACCACTGTTTTGTACACCTTACTTTTCAGTTTCTTTGGCATTCTTCTGTCATACACTGCACCTGATAGTCTATGCAAGTTGTCTGCAGCCCCTCTGATTCTAGCTTTGGCCTCCTCATTCAGACGTCCCTTCTCCTCAACCACCCCTCCCAGATACTTGAAGCTGTTAACTTGTTCCACTGCCTTCCCACATATTTAAAGTCAGCAACAACACTTCTTCAAGTCAGCAAAAATAATGCCCTAAATTTCTATAATGATAATACAAAACATCAACAAATTCTTTACCAAGTATCTCAATAGCACTGATTTTTAACAATGCAGCAGCTGAGAACTTCTCCACTAACTTTTAACTCTGAGTCAGGCAGAGCCTTAATTAATAGGCTCAGGTTATACTTTCACAGTGAAAGCATCATTGTGAATGACACCTTTTCTCTATAGCAACCCAGATAACATATATTCTAATATATCAGGAGCTGTACATTTGTCTATACAAAGCAACTTGTGTATTTTGTCAGAATATCATTATATTCATATATTTATTATATTGTCCTTTTGGACAGGACTCAGAAAGAAGTATTCTGTTTTGTAGTTATCATCATCTTTTCTGAAAGTATCATAAAAAGTCATTAATTCATTCATACATTTGCTTTTTTCTTTCCCAGTCAGCATTCTCACTCAGGAAGTACAAAACATTTAGATGGGATTCATAGAGGGTATGTGAATGTCCAAAACAAAACAACATGGGAAGTAGCTATGGACAAATTGCGGGCTATTCATAGACACTAATAGTCTAAAACCAATGATGGTTGACGCTGCACAATATGCATGGCATGACAATAAGTGCATTGTGACATTAAAATGAGACAGCCCTTACAAATGAGCGACATGCAATAAGTGCAGAAGGTCAAGATGAGAAATCAATATATAGAAGTATAAAATGGAAGTGATGATCACCAGTGCTCACCTGTTTTAAATGGCATGGTTTACAAAGTACATGATATGAGTCCAGTCAGGCACAGTGGCTGTAATAGCTTAACCATATTTATTTGTAGCCAATATCAGAGTCAGGGCTCTCAAACCTGCTTATTGTGGCTGCCCATGCCAGCGAGAAGATATGGGCAGTGACTCACAAACTAACACCTCACAGTCCACAAGATAGTAGTTCACATCAGAATAGAAAGAAAACACTATGGGACATAACTGAACTGTGTCATCCTTGACTTCAGTTGAGGGGTTTGCTTAGTATGCCCATTGCCGTGGGTGATATGGTATCTGTGGTATCTGCACATTTGACCATCTTAACTGCAGATTTATTTCACTGGCCTCTGTGAGTTGCATTAGGTATATTACAGGTTTTGACTTCAAGAATAGTTAAACAAACCCAAAGCATAATTTTGTAGCTTATGCCAAAGCATGACTGGCTCCCAAGGATACCAGTAAAGAAGAGCAAATCCATGCACACATTCTGAGAACACATACATACCTAAGGTCCTAGGCAGAAGAAGTTGCTCTCAGTTTCCTATTAAGGCCTTACTGAGCAACCTTAACCTAGGCAGACCGCACACATCGGGCACATGACCAACCTATACCAACTTTTCCTTCCAGGGGACTTTTCACAGACAGGACCAGATCCAGCAAAAGTTGACCTGGTTCTAGTATGAGACCTATATATGTTTTAAAAATACATAAGAAACTGCCCCAGTCTCATCTCCCATCCTGATTACCTGGGTGTGCTCAATTGCAAATTGTGTTCACTTAGCTGCTCTGTTTTGTTCAGTTTTTTTCATTGGAAAGAAAGTAGAGTGTTCAAGAAAGTGAGAGACCTCCTGTAGCTGAAACTTTGTGTCTGTGTGTGTCTGTGTGTGTCTGTGTGTGTCTGTGTGTGTCTGTGTGTGTGTGTCTGTGTGTGTCTGTGTGTGTCTGTGTGTGTCTGTGTGTGTGTGTCTGTGTGTGTGTCTGTGTGTGTGTGTGTGTGTGTGTGTGTCTGTGTGTGTCTGTGTGTGTCTGTGTGTGTCTGTGTGTGTGTGTGTCTGTGTGTGTGTCTGTGTGTGTGTCTGTGTGTGTGTGTGTGTCTGAGAGAGAGAGAGAGAGAGAGAGAGAGGTGTTTCAACCTCTTGGAGCAAGAATTGAACAAAGCCAAAAATAATGGAGGGACAAAGGCCCACAAATAAAGCACAGTTTTAAAATATCGCTATCTTAAACTTAAAACATTACTAAAGTAACATATTTCACAATAGCATGCATTTTCTGAGGTATATAAAGTCCAAAATTCAAATGTCTGCTATTTTTAATGACCCAATTCCTCAATGATTTTCCAGAAAAACATAAATTAGCAGTGCCAGTAGCATAACTGGTAGTACACTCACCTTTGGCCCAGAAGGCTGTGGGTTCCTGTTTCCACACAAGGTAGATGGATTGTTGACTCTGCATTGCAGTGCAGCATAAATGGAATATTGCATCCTTTGGATGAGATGTTAAACTGTGGTGCCATCTGCTTGAGTTGGTGGTAGCTCAGGTGGATCTAATAGATCCCATGGCACCTATTGAAAAGAATGAGAGATGTTTCTTAATTCTCTGGCCAAATCAACCCTACTAGCACAAATACCACCCTTGAAAATAGGCTACTATCTTAGTGGGCATAACTTGGTCAGCAAAGCATAAAAAATAAAAAAAAACCATGTGAGGAACAGACCAAAAATAAGAGACAAAAATGTGGAAATTCTGCAAAATTCTGGACAGTTGAGAGGTATGGTGTGTGTGCTTATGTGAGCGAGTTTGGGTATGTCCCAATTCTGCTTGCATTACATCGGAGAAGAACATACCTAAAAACTGGACAAATGTATAGACAGAATAAAATGCCCCTGAGCATTAGAGGACATTTCTGGTATGTCAGACATTAGTGTTTCAGGAAATCCTCTGCACTGACTGCCAGACCTGCATCACCTTCTTCATTTTCTGATAAATCACTGACGGTTAAAATTACTGAAGATTACAGTGAGCCAGTGATGCCAGTCATTAGATGCTCATTGACCTTGCTCAGAAGGGGTAATTCTGAGTTTAATGGTAATATTTTAACTATGAATTAATTGTCACTTTAGCTTGTTTACTGCAGGCACATGGATGCTAAATGCACTGTTTGGGCCACAACAGTTTATCTGGCACTCAGTGCAGATGAATGAGTTTGAGCTGGTAGCAAGCTACATTCTACAGTGCAGGTTTTGACTCGCTCAGCCTTTAATGTCTTCTGTGTGACTCTGACCAAGTCACTTAAACAGACGGTGCTCCAGGGATGCTCTGGTTAAGAGAAATGCATCCAGTGGCTGTCCCATGCTGTTAGCAAATTGGTTACACAGTTATCATTTGAATTCCAGCATCTGTTACATAGCCACTAATTACTGCTTCATTATATGCTATTTCACTAATAATCCCATCAGCTCTGTTATAGTTCAAGGGGTTGCCAGATGCCTTATCAATAAACCTGAGTTTCAAGAAAGAGACATTTAGTGTTCTTCATGCCAAGTCTGTTTTGGGTTTCAAAATGTATTTTCAGTAAACGTTTCAAGAAAAGAGGAGTTTATTGTTGTTCATGCTAACTCTGTTTTAATGTTAGAATTTTATTTATTTATTTATTTATTTAACATTTGTTGACCAGGTTTGTCCAACTGAGCTGTAGAGCCCTTTTCAGCAGAGGCCCAGGGAGAAAAGCTCCAACATATTATACAATTTTCATTATAAATTAACATTAAACAGCAATGCTACAGGATTATTACAAGGCATTAAATAGCAATACAATGTTGTAAAGTATCAATAATCAGGAGTATAGCAAAGCTTAAGATGTTTAAAAAGAAATACATTGTTAAGATGAATATAGTTTTTGGGGTAAGTGGTTACTAAAACCCTGTTTTATAATAATGTAGTTGCATGAAGGCAAGACAATTACAATAGAATATTTCTCGGAGGTGATTTGCTTAATAAGTTTTAGAAGACAGTAGAAAGAGTAGTCAAGGAAGATTAGAGAGCTAGTGAGAAGAGTGAGTTAAGGGCAGAAAGTAGATTAAGGTATGAGAAGTAGGGGATGTTTAAGGACGGAGAGTGCAGTGGCAGAACCAGTGAATTTTAATGTGCTCTTTGGTGGCTGTCTGAAATTGTTTAGGATGTGTAAGGATCCTGATTTCTAGTAGGAGCCTATTCCAGGCAGTAGTGGGGGGATAGCTGTACATTTTATATCCAAATTTAGACTTAGGTTTATAGATTTGTAGTAGGTTTTGATTAGAGCTTCGAGAGGTCTGGGGGAGAATAATGGGATATGAGAGGGGATAGTGCTGGGCAGTAGGAAGGCTGGTATAGGACAGAATGGATGATCTGGAGCTGAGAGAGAAGAAGCTGGTGGGGTAATTCAAGCCAGTTTAGGTGTTTTAGAGAGAGACAGTGATGGGATTTGTAGATTTGTTGGGCAGCAAATCTAGCTAACTTGTTGTAGGTAGATTCGAGTTTAGTCAGGAGTATTGAGTTAAGATTTGTGAGAATTTGAGAGTTGTACATTAGACTGGGTAGAAGGTCGGTAAGTGAGAGAGTAATCCTGGCTTCAGAGATAAGGAATTCTTGATATGCTAAAGGAGCCCTAGTTTTGAATGAGTCTTTTTGATACAGTTATTAACATGCAAGTCAAATTTAAGCTGATCATCGATGCTTACGCCTAAAAGCTTAGTGCTGGATTCTACCTAAATGGGAGTGTTATTAAGGGACTGTATGGAGAAGGAGGGTTTAATATTGTTGAACTTTTTAGGTAGGAAGAGTAACAGCTTTTTTTTAGGGTTAAGGATGAGCTGGTGGTTGTTGGAGAGCCATGTTTCAACTAAGTTAAAAGATACAAGGGTATCTGAGAAAAGCTTAGAGGGAGAGTTGGCTATGGTGATAACTGTAGAGTCATCTGCGTATTGCACTAAAGATGACTGAGGACAGGAGGTATAGAGCTGATTAGTAAATAAAGGCCCTAGTATAGATCCTTGAGGTACACCCATTTTTACAGGGAAAGGAGGGTAGAGTGCCGAGTGCCATCTCACTGATTGAGATCTATCAGTGAGGTAGCTGGAGAACCATGCAACAGTACCAGAGGAGAAGTTGAGGTTATGCAGTTTGTGCAGCAGAAGAGAGTGTGAGACAGTGCTGAAAGCTTTTGAGAGGTCCAAGAATAGGCAAGACATAAGTTTATGGTAATCCATGGCTATAGAGACAGTGCTGAGGAAGGATAATAGAGCTGTAGTGGTGCTATGTTTGGGTCTGAAGCCATGTTGAGTGGGTGTAAGCAGATTTTCCTGTATTAGATACTGCATAACTTGTTTATGAATACATTTTTCTAGTACTTTAGACCTATCACTATCCCCTCCCCTCTCTCTAAAGTTGGAGATATCAGAGGAGTTAACTCCTTTGTGTCGAGTGTAGCATTGTTTACAGATGGAAGGGACTTTAGATTCAGAAATAGAGCGATTAATACAGGGAGAGCAAGAGAGTCAGCTGCTAGTAGAAGAAAAGTGGAAGGAATATTGTCAGCTGATGCTGAGCATGGTTTTAATTTAGAGAGTAGAGTTTTGATGTAGCTAGTAGGTACAGGTTTGAGGGAGAAGGTATTTGAGGAGACAGTATTAGGACTAAGTTCAGAAAAGTTGGAGATGTTAGTTGTAGAGGAGTTTGGGTTAGGGTTGAGTAGCTTAGATACTGAATCGATAAAATAGGTATTGAAGACAGTGGCAATTTCTTCAGATATCTTGTCTGGCCATGGATTAGGGGAGCTAAGATTACCGGGATGTAATATCTGGTTAATAGAGTTCCAGAAATTTTTAGGATTGGATTTTAGGGCTGTGGGAGGTTTGTTATAGAAGTCATTTTTATCTTTGTTTATGTGTTTTTTGTCATATTTCTGAGTTCTTTATATTTTTGCAAGTCTGCAGAGAGTTTAGTTTGTGACCATTTTTTCCATAGTTTGTCTCTAGTTATCATAAGGGTACGAGTGGCTTTTGAAAGCCATGGAGATATGTTGGACTTAATTCAGACTTTGCGAGGGGAGGCAAGTGAGTCTAAGATAAGAAAGGTGGACTTGAAAGCTAAGACTGCTTCTTCTAGTGGGAGTTGGGTAAGGAATTTCCAGTTTACTTCAGCGAGGAGGGCATTGAAGGTTTCTGGATGGAAGTTAGAGAGTTTTCAACAAGTGATAAATCTAGGAGGTTTTGAGAAGTGGGGAGTGAACCTAAGCACTTTTAGGAGTGATTGCTCAGGATGTTTGGTAAGGTTTCAGGGTTATGATATTTGGAAAGATTTGATACAAGTACCCAGTCAATAAGAGTACTAGATGTGTGAGTGTTGTTTGTATGAGTAGGTTGGGAGATTAGCTGTGTAAAGCCATACAAAATTAATATGAGTATTAGAGTTTGGGTTACTAAGAGTTAACCAGTTAATGATGACATCCCCAAGGAGGATAGTTTCATTGAGGATGTGTTGAGAAAAGTATGAAAGAATATTTTTGAGCCAGAGGGATGTTGTCTCCTGGAGGAATATAGATAGCTGCTACTGTGATAGTGGTGTAGTCATTGATTTTAAGGTTAGCTGTTAGTAGTTTAGCAGGAGAAAAGGATGGGATCGGTTTCATAATACTTGTAATGGTGAGGTGGTTGGAACAGAGGATGGCTACACCACCCCCTTTTTTGTTTTGGCAATCTATGTGGAGTATATTATAACCAGGGGGGGAGAAGGTCTTTATCAGAGGTTTGGGGTTTTAGCAAAGTCTCTGTTAGGGTGATGACATCAGGGGTGTGGAAGGCTATCCAGGCATGGATTTCACTAACTTTGTTTAGAATACTACTGGCATTCATAGAGTAAAAAAGAAATATTTGTTTGAAGAGGATGAGTTTATTAAGTAGGAAGAGGTAGAGTTATGCATGGTGGGGTGACGGATGGGCCCAGGATTTGGATGTATGTCTCCTGATAGAATCAGGGCAACATGAAGGTGGTAAAGTTTGAATTTATGTGGGTTGTAGGTCGAGTACTTAGTCTTGGTATTAGATGTTAGAGAGTGAAAGTGAGGAAGTTTGATTTTAGGCAGAGGGATGTTCATGGAAAAGATAGAGGATGAGATTGTAATAGAGTACTGCAGAGATGATAAGCAGTTAGTATGGGGATTACTAGATAGAGGAGGAGATTGTAACAGAGTACTGCAGAGATGATAAGCAGTTAGTATGGGGATTAGTAGGGTCTCTATGGACAGGTGATAATACAGTAGTACAAGATGTAAGAGGAGGAGATTGTAATAGAGTACTGCAGAGATGAGAGACAGTTAGTATGGGGATTACTGGGATCTCTATGGACAGGTGGTCATGGAGTAGTACAAGATGTAAGATATAGGAAGAGATAGTAATAGTGTACTGCAGAGATGAGAAGCAGTTAGTATGGGGATTAGTGGGATCTCTATGGACAGGTGGTAATGGAGTAGTACAAGATGTAAGATAGAGGAGGAGATTGTAACTGAGTACTTCAGAGATGAGAGACAGTTAGTATGGGGATTAGAGGGATCTCTATGGACAGGTGGTAATGGAGTAGTACAAGATGCAAGATGGAGGAGATTGTAATAGAGTACTGCAAAGATGAGAAGCAGTTAGTATGGGGATTAGTGGCATCTCTATGGACAGGTGGTAATGGAATAGTATAAGATGTAAGAATGAAAAGAAGTAATGGAGGCAAGAGGAAAATAGAGAGGGTTGCAATAGCCATGGCCTAAGGTGGGGAAGTAGGATTGGGATGGAGTGAGCAGTGGGTAAGGGACTAGGAAACGTAAGTTGTTGGACCTGTTAGAGAGCTGAAGTAAAATTTAGGTGAAACAACCTGTAGGGGTAGTAGGAGGTATATAGGAAGAAGGAGTATTTGCAGCAGAATAAACTATGAAGTGATAAGTAGGGAAGGGGTAAGGTGTTTAGAATGTTTTAGCAGACAGGAAGGGGTGGAATTTGGGGTAGGAGGGATTAGGTGGTTAGGTATAAAGGAAATGATATGGGGATGGGTGGGAGGATAGCGGAGTGAGCCCGAGCATAGCGAGAGTGAAACAGAGTGGGATGTGCCAGGAAACAACAGTCACTGCAAGATACAATCAGCAGGCCAGGAGGGAAACAGTAAGGAGCACACAGTGAGAGTCAGCAGGTAAGTAGAAGGGGTGGGGAGGTGCAGACAGAGAAGGAAGGGATGTTATAGCGAGGTATACACAGGTATTCGCAGTAAGATAAAAACAGTTAAAAGGAAACCACAAACAGAGAAACAAAAAAAGTATAGCTAACTAAGAGAGAGTTGACACTAGGGTAGTGACTAACTTATAGATGGCAAAGAGAGACAGAGGCAAGGTTTCTAAACCGGTGAGTATGGTGGGGGGGGGGGGGTGTCTCAGTGGTATGCAGGTATCCTGTTCAGTAGACGAAGTAAGACTACTTTATGATATGAGCTTAGAACATATGTTTAGTGTAAACTGGCTATACAATAGAGCAGAGGAGTAATTCCAGGAGTTGGAGCAGTGTCAGTAAAGGTAGACGCAGTCTTGAGGGAAGAAACTTTGCTTTTAAAACCTAGGGAAAACAGGAGGGGAGAGAGTGTGTTGAATATAAATTCTAGGGAAAAAACAACAGAGGCACTATGCATGCAACTACTGATAACAGCTAGAGAGGAGTTAGTTGAGATAAAATATGAAAAATACATAAATAAAATAAAGTATATATGATATTAACTTTACAGATTAGAGCAGTAACAAATTTCAGTAACTTCTGCTAAAACACTTTCACATAACAATGGTAAAACTATTAACCATGATGTCTTAGTGTTAAACATGTCTGCTGCAGTCCATGTAGTAAACAAGTGCCATTTTGTAGTTGAAATAATCAAACTAACTGAGCTATGAGAATATAGCTAAACAGAAGTTCTATACTTTAACTCTTGAATTCTACAAGCCATGTTAAGCAGTTAAAACAATTGGCAGTCTCATAGCAACAGAACTTAGAACTAAAAAATGTGAGCTATACTTCACATCCACAAGACTGCTACTAAAAGTATTTGACATAGAGGTCATGCCATAAAGCAGTCACTGTACAAGTTAAATGCCCAATAATGCAAATACCTAAATTCTACAAACCAACTGTCACCAGTTAACGCTGCTAAAGAAATTCAAACTGCAATCTAAAGATATATGGTAAAAACGTACAACAGTGCAATTGCTACTTAAGTAGAAATATATCCAAAAGCAGATAAAATATAACCTATATCAATTAATGTACAGCCTTTCACTTGTGTGGCATGAGACAATAACTCAGCCAAGCCACGACTTTGCAAATATTTGAAAAGGTGCTTATCAAAGTCACACAAAAGTTGCAGCAGCATACAAAGCCCTTCCAAGTGAAGTAAATGCAGTTTAAATGCTGATTACAAGTCAAAAGCTGTTTACATCAGTAATATTAGAGACCTGTACACCACTGACATGAAACCACAGACCAGTAGGAAGAGGAAAACAAAATGGCACAGAAACTCTAACAGTTTAAAATGCCCCAGAGGATTAAGGGAGAGAGAAAGAGTGGGATGCAGGGAAATGTAGTATATGCAGATTGAGATAGGAGAGTAAAGGGGGATTCTGTGAAGAATGATTTTTTTTTTATCAAATAACTGTTGGTGTTTTTCCTGTAAAATTTGAATGATATGTTTTAAATGAAGTCCAGAGCTTTGTGATCACTGTAAAAGAAAAGAAAAGAAGAAAATAGGTTGCATTCTAGTTGCCTTGAATAGCACGTTTAGGTAATTGGGGACAGACATCCAAAAGTAATGAGATATTGTGGTGGTTGAGGGGGGCACTCATTTACCCTGCCTAGGAATGAACACTGAGAGTAGGCCACATACAATGCTGGATATGTCCTACAACCATGATGATGACCCCCCACTTACCAGGCAGACAGCACAGAGGAAATAAAATACAACATGGCCCATGTCAAAATCATAAAAATTATGTAACATGTTTTCATAGAGCTGAAGATTTGGTGTTTAGACACCTCCTGTGGGATACTACAATATAATCCTTAGATATGCAGCAAACTATTTATAATATGTGATATGCCACATAACATGATCTTGTGCTAAGGGATAACTCCACAGCAACACATGTATTATATGATGCAGCTACAGTCACAGGGCAGTGAGGAGAAAAAATGGGAAGACAGAACAGCAGTGAAGTCACACCTGAGACAGCAAGACATGTAATAACTTGCAGCTCTGGCAAAGCTAAGCCACAGTTGTGGACCCTGACACAAACACAAAGTAATAAGATGCATGTTGTACCACACTCAAGCTAGGAGTATCAGTGCATTGTCTCATCACACAGTTATCAATTGCCAACATGTCCACACATGGTATGGTGAGGGTACGGTGAGTGTAGATGCTGGTCAACTTCACTTGGATGTATGGGGATCAAGTGACAGTTGTTCAACAGTAACGTCATAAAATGCCATACAGTCTTGGGAGGTGAGAGTGGTAGCCTAGTATTCTATAGGACTATGGATATAAAGGTCTGTGTCATCCACTTAGGGTGTTGGGATGCTGATGCATAACCTTTGCCAGCATTCATTGTGCCAGCTGCCTCTTCTGATGCCACACCTGTCATATGACCAAATTCCCTGAGAAGGTAACTCATGGCTAAAGCCCACTAATGCTCTACTCATGACAAACATGTGGCAATGAGTGTACTGTAAATCTAAAATGGTCTGCAATGTTCAATGGCCTTTGTCAAATGCATATTCAGACCATCCCACATCCATGGATCCTGCTACAAGTGGAAGCAGACTGGATCAGAGTTACAGTGCATCTCATAGGTTTTCACCAGTGTCCTTAGTGGTGGTATCACCTCATTGTACCAATATTCCAGATCACTGCATAGCTGGGGCATGTCCCCCTGAATGACATGGCATACACTTACAAGCTCACATCTTAAATACTTTTGCTGAATCACATGACAATGAACAAACAAACCTCTGCAAAATATCAAATTACATGAGTATTTAGAAGATATTGATTTCAAATAAAATTTTACATTCACACCTTCATTTAAGCATATTTTCCAATCAACAGCAGTCAGTATCTTTCACTTTATTTCTCTGATTTGTAATAAATTATCAAATTGTTCTTTTCTGGGATCAAGGCTAATAGGAACAATGACAAAAAAGAAAAAAAAAAATTTTAAAATAGTGCACATTAAACATGTTCGTGGGCTAGTTGTCCTTGTGGACCATTTTAATCTTAGCTAGTTTCTTTTTGTGAAAACCAAACCCCGTGCCTCTAACCTGTGAGGTAATCACTTTAACCTTTATGCCAACTCCCAAATCCATATTTAATTTTTTTTTTAATCCTAATTTTATTGACATAAGAACATTGTGAAATATGCTGCAAGAGTATACAGATGGCTTTACTCATGTAGAAGCCCTCTGAGATCAAACCACTTACCACATGTACCACTCCAATGCTATTGCATGTATAATGACACATCAGTAGTTCTGTCACAGTGTGGCATCTTTAATACGGATGCATTATTGGTGTAGCTGCACCGCCTGTGAATACTATAAAAATAAGTGTCATTTTATATATTCATGGCCATAAATTCATCACTTTCTGATCACTTCTTTTCTAATAGTTGCCTTTCATTTATCACTTTGTTGAAAACAACATTTGGAGCTTCAGTGATAACAACATGTAAATACTGGTTTCCAGTTTGAATTTTACAATTATATTTAACAATATTTAAATTTCATTGCTGCCTATACAAACTGGAATTGCAAAACTATTTTTAGACAACCCATCTCTCAAAACCAGGGGAACTGTGTGTATGTATATGTTTTTTTTTTTTTTTGCCTAATTTCAAAACTATTATAGCCATACCTCTCAACCTCTTAATGCAAGAAATCTGGACAAAGGCTGAAAAATAGGGACACATTTTAAAAATTGCTCTTATAACCTTAGAAAGTTACTAAAGTAACACAATTTATGTTAGCGTGCATTTTCTGAAGGATATAAAGTATGAAACTCAAATGCATGTCATTATTTAGTGACTTTAATCCTTAGATCATCCCAGTGATTTGTTAAAAAAAACACAGATTTTATGAGGAACAGATCAAAAATATGAGGCAAAAATCTGGACATTCTGCAAAAATCTGTACAGCTGACAGGTATGATTATAGCTTCTATCTACAAATATAGTGACTATAAATAAGATTTCTTGATCAAAAATATTGTCACCGGTGCATAGTCTGCTGCCTCATATATATTGATAAAGACATACATGGTCTTAAGATAGAGCATGGTCTCTAAATATGTTCAAAATTATTACCAAAAGCAAGCTTTCCAGATAAAACATGAATTACTTGATTAGCCCAATCCAAAGAAATGGAAAAAATTAGGAAATTAACCTAACATCCCTCACAGCTCACAATGAAACATAAAAAGTAATGACGGTCTCATTTGTTTTAAAAATAATAACAAATTAACCACATCACCTTGCATATGAAAAACAAATCGTCAACATAGTGTTTGCACAACCAAACATATTAAAATAAAGGAAGTTTAGATAAATGTTAATAAACCTAGTAACTGACTACTACACTAGCAAAAACTTTACTTGCTGCCTCATTGCCAGTTGACTTGTTGGCAAATCTTGTTGCTGAAGACAAAAATAGTTGTAAAGAACCAATTGTTTTTACCTTAGAGTTACTAAAAGTGGAATTGGTTGCTCTATGAGAAGTTAGTGAGCCATATCAATTCCAGCTAAGTATATGGCTGCAGCAATAAACATGACAAAATTAGCACACATTTATGAATATCATGAAAATGGTGTTAGGAATAAGTTATTTTATGATGTCATCTGACACTTAGCATAAAGAGCAGCAAATGTGATACTGGTATGTAAAGTCCGTTTGATATACTCTCAGAGACCTTGAGTTCTGTTTGCAAGAACTCCTAACAATTTAACTAATGTTCTCGATTTCTGTGAATGGTTCAAAAAAGGTATGAAGAATTAATTTAATAGGACATCACTGGAAAACTTACAGTTACATACAAACCTTTGCTGCTAATGTTGTTATTTGCCTTTCAGGGAATATAACTGAGGTATAACGGTATGGAGTTACTATTTTGCATTTCTTTGTGCAGAAGGTAGATTAAATTAGGATTGTATTTTGTAGTTTAGAAGCTAGCACCATAAAGATGAGTTTCTCCTGAGTAAAACTACTGTTGCATTCTTTTCAGTATCACCTGTGGGTTATGAGGATTATAACATTTCCTTAATGTATGTTTGGAAACTTCCAAAGGTGACAAGCTAACCCAAAGAAACACACAGCAACATGAATCAATAAAGGCTGTCTTCTTTACTCCCAATACTACACCAATAATTCCAAGGACAAAAGGAATAAGGTACGAATAAAAATTAAGTATAGACTTTATTCCAACTACATAAAAACAGGATTAAGCGCGTTCGTCTCCGCACTGGAGACCTCTTCAGAATCAAATGGAAATTTTTAACAACTCTAATTTATATCATTGCCATTTACACCACAAAGCAGTAATTGTCAAAATTAATTAATTAATTAATTGATTGATAGGCATCACTTTTAAAGTGCAACAGCATCCTATAAATATAAAAAGTATAAAAAGTGTTTTTACTGTGAACTTGTGTATTCCTAACCCTGACGTGTATAAAAAACAAAATATAAAAATATAAAATATAATATATATATATATATACTATATAATGTACAAAATATAAAATACATAGATGTTAGAACTGTACATAAATTATATATTAAAAAACTCTCTCAATAAATTGTACGTAATACATATATCTTTACAACCAATAAATATGCATATATCTATCTATATATATATATCTATATATATCTATATATCTATATATATATATATATATATATATATATATATATCTATATATATATATCTATATATATATATATATATATATATATATATATATATATATATATATATATATATATATATATATATATATATATATATATATATATATATATACACACACACACACACACATTATGAATATATATATGCTTTTCGAGGATCCTGAGATAACAAATTTAATGCTGGTAGTATAGAAATATTGTCACTGAGACCCTTCCCACTACATGCATCTAATTTTAATTGCCACATCATTTCCCTGTATGTAAGTCTTGTTTCCCAGTCACCTCCTCTCTCCAAAGGTTCCACTATCTCCAATACCCAAAATTTAAAATTCGCTTCCTGGCAAACTAGTGAGTGTCTATATAATGCGTTATTTTCATTTTTACGGTTGATGTCCATAATGTGTTCATAATTACGTTGCCTTAAATGTCTTTCTGTCTTACCAATGTAATAACACTAACAAAATTTACAGTAAGCTAGGTATACAACTCCTTTGGTGTAACAGCTACTATATTTTGTAGCTTTAAGGGTTGTTCTAACACTAGGTAACTTTAACGTCTTTTCATCTGCAATAAAAGGGCATTGGGGACATCTTCCACATCTAAAAGTACCTCTTTTATTAGTAGCATTGCTGTAGCTTTTGATAGAATACCGTTCCTTTCCCTTTTCTAAGATATTTTTCAAATTATTATTTCTCCTATAACTGTAAGTCAGTGTATTTTGAAATATTGTCACTCTTGTGGGCATAGATCTAAACATGTCCCAAGTATCATTAATACATTTTTTAAGCCATCCAATGTTTTGATGGTAAGTTAATGTCAAATAGGGGATACTTTTGATATTATTATTGTTTTGTTAGTTTGTTACATTTTCAGTACCCACTGTTCCCTCTAAAATATAATCTAACCCTAGTAAGGGTGGATAGTTGGTATCTCTTCTTTCTACTACAAATTTTTTAATATTCTGCGTTAATATTACTGGGTATCCTCTTTGATGAAACATGTTTTCGAGAATGTCTATTTCCTTCAAAAAAATTTCTTGTTCTGTTGTCATCTTAGAAACACGGATCATTTGTCCCTTAACAATATTCTTTTTCAAGTGATTGGGATGATCACTTTCAAAGTGTAAGTAAACATTAGAGAAATTCTTTTTCCTATAAATGGTAGATTTATATCTTTTTGCTACTTCATCCTTATAAATTGTTACATCAAGATAATGTCTTACATCTTTATAAGTTTCGTACATAAACCTAAGAAAGAAAGTACTGTTATTTATATAATCAATGAAATCATGAATAGTAGACTCTGATCCTGTCCATAGAATAAATATATCATCCAAAAACTGGTAATACCCATGGATATATTGGTAAAAATCAGATGCAAAAATATATTGTCTTTCCCAGTATAGCATAATAATATTAGCATACATGGGGGCACAAGCTGCCCCCATAGCTACACCTTCAATCTGATGGTAGTACTCACCTTGAAAAAATATAGAATTATTTCTTAGTACCAACTCCATATTTTCTAAAATTATCCTAAATTCATCTGGTTGCAAAAAATCCAACTCAGTTAGTAATTTTTCAAACCAGTCTAAACCTATAGAATGGGGTATAACGGTAAACAAGTCTTTAACATCAATAGTGATAAAATAGACATTCTCTTTATATATCACTTTACCAATCTTTTTTAGGAAATCCCAGGAATCTACAAGTATATGCTGATATTTTGAATGATACCCCTTTAATTTCGTATCTATATATATTGCTAAGGGTTGTGTCTTGGAACCTTGGGATGACACAATAGGCCTCATTGGGGGATCATGTACACATTTATGCATTTTGGGTATACCAAAAATGGCAGGAATGACAGGCTTTCTTACCTTCAAATAATTGTGTAATTCTATATCAATGAGTCCTTGTAGTAAATTATCATCTAAAATCTAATCAATCTTCTGATATGAAATGTTGATTTCATTCTTGGAAACAAGGGTGTAACTAATAGTGTTGTTTAGAATATCAAGCATTTTCCTAGTATAGTCCCACTGGTCCATTAGAACCATACCCCCACCTTGTCAGGTTTCATCACTCTAATTTTTTCATTACATCTGAGCTCATTTATGAGCTTAATTTCATCTCGTGTTAAATTACTTACATTCTTCTCTTTGTTATAATAGTAATTGTATCTAATTTGTTTAGTAAGTACATTTTCAAAATTCAAAATATCATGCTGTAGTGGTGGGTTATAAATACTACGTTTTTTTTTTTAATTTTCCTGGTCCATCTGTAAAACCTATATCTTTAAAAATAACTGCAAAGTTTAACTTCCTACTGAATAGCTTAACATCTAACAAGATGCTATCAATACTAGGTGTCCTATGTGGTACAAATGTAAATCCTTTGGTGAACAGGTGAAAAAAAGTCTCATTAATCTCCATGTCTGTATAATTAAAAATATTAAAATTGTTTAAAGAATGTATAATAGAACCCATCTCATTTTCACTCAGTATGTTCTCAAGGGACAAACTCTTGAACACCGTCAAGTTACTTCCCAATCCTAATTGTACACTCTCCTGTTGAATCGGTGTTCCCCCGCCACCTGAGCATATGACTGTTGTTGGGGGGCTCATTTCTTTAACCTCTCTGATCTCCTGGGGCCTACATCTTCTAAAGGGATGTATTCTTCCCCATTGCAATTGTTCTCCTGATAATCCGTGTTATTTTCATCAAACATTCCCCCAATGTCATAATTGTATGTACCCCCATGTTCTACCTGTTCTGTTCTGGGATAAATACCTGGGTTCATAGTATAACCTGTATGTGGTCTGTGGTAGGGTCCCCTCAGAAAAAAAGTTCTCCTGTTATTATCTACCATGTATGCTACACCAGAGCGATATTCATTTAAATCCCTTCTAAGCTTAGAGGTTTTCCTGTTGTAATTGCGCATAGTAACAGTATCAACATCTTGTACATTTCTATAATATATATTCTTATATTCTTCTATAGAAAATAATAAATCATCAGTAATTTCCTTGTACAGTTTGTCAATCTCAATTTTATCAGTTACCATTTTGTTCTCGTTGTGTTTCATAAGTATTCTAATAACAGATAGTCCACATTTGTTGAAAATATTACTGATATTCTTAAACAATTCGTCCTCAACTTCATAGTTAATATTACTGGGAAATTTTTGAATCCTCAGTCCTTTTGGAACAACATTGTCATGGAGACATTTGTTGAAATACCAATTTTCCACAACTAGATTCCTATATTTGGTTAACAAATGTTTGAAAGTCTTACATTTCTCCTTGTACATCGAGTTGTTTCTCTGTTCCGACTCTAACACTGGAGTAGAATTGTTGAACGATTTGTTTAACCAGTTGTTAAAATCCATGTGTTAATATTTGGTAAAATCATTCCCCCTAGAGTGTGTATTGTGTCCCAGTCTGTTAAAGTTGTCCGGGGAACTCGAATGGCACTCGTTCAATGTAGAAGGTCTTCTCATCCTAGTATTTCCGCCATCTCTGACGTCTGACGTCATCACATCATCAACTCTGTTCGTAGGGCTACTTTGAGCACAGGGAATACTATTCCCTGCCTCCACCAGTGTGTGAATAGTCTGTGAGTAGCTTTGGATGACCCTAAGTAACTCACTCAGGAGAGAACGAACTGTTGTTGGCCATGGCAAGTCCCAAAGTAAATCCCAAAGGAAAAACAAACCACCAAAATTCACCTATACTCGCAAAGTAGTTCCAAACTGGCTGCGATTCCACAGCCCAGTACACACAAAAAGAACAGTCAATGAAGCCCTCGTCCAGGAACAGTGGTAGCGATGGTAAATAATCAAGAAATTCAGAGACTCCTCGAACCCAGGTGCTGTAAAATACCAAGAACCAACCAAAGGTGACAAGCGTAACCCAAAGAAACACACAGCAACACGGATCAATAAAGGCTGTCTTCTTCACTCCCAATACTCCACCAATAATTCCAAGGACAAAAGGAATAAGGTACGAATAAAAATGAAGTATAGACTTTATTCCAACTACATAAAAACAGGATTAAGCGCTTTCGTCTCCGCACCGGAGACCTATTCAGAATCAAATGGAAATTTTTAACAACTCTAATTTATATCATTGCCATTTACACCATAAAGCAGTAATTGTCAAAATTAATTGATTGATAGGCTTTTCCACCATCACTTCTAAAGTGCAACAGCATCCTATAAATATAAAAAGTATAAAAAGTGTTTTTACTGTGAACTTGTGTATTCCTAACCCTGACGTGTATAAAAAACAAAATATAAAAATATAAAATATATATATATATATATATATATATATATATATATATATATATATATATATATATATATATATATAATGTATAAAATACATAGATGTTAGAACTGTACATAAATTATATATTAAAAAACTCTCTCAATAAATTGTACGTAATACAATTTATTTTTACAAGCAATAAATATGTGTATATATATATATATATATATATATATATATATATATATATATATATATATATATATATATATACACACACACACACATACACACACATACACACACACACACATTATGAATATATATATATGCTTTTCGATGATCCTGAGATAACAATTTTAATGCTGGTAGTATAGAAATTTTGTCATTGAGACCCTTCCCACTACATGCATCTAATTTTAATTGCCACATCATTTCCCTATATGTAAGTCTTGTTTCCCAGTCACCTCCTCTCTCCAAAGGTTCCACTATCTCCAATACCCAAAATTTAAAATTCGCTTCCTGGCAAACTAGTGAGTGTCTATATAATGCGTTATTTTCATTTTTATGGTTGATGTCCCTAATGTGTTCATAAATACGTCGCCTTAAATGTCTTTCTGTCTTACCAATGTAATAACACCAACAAAATTTACAGTAAGCTAGGTATACAACTCCTTTGGTGTAACAGCTACTATATTTTTTATTAAATTTTGGGTATTGAATATAGTGAACCTATGGAGAGAGGAGGTGACTGGGAAACAAGACTTACATATAGGGAAATGATGTGGCAATTAAAATTAGATGCATGTAGTGGGAAGGGTCTCAATGACAATATTTCTATACTACCATCATTAAAATTGTTATCTCAGGATCCTTGAAAAGCATATATATATTCATAATGTGTGTGTGTGTATATATATATATATATATATATATATATATATATATGCATATTTATTGGTTGTAAAGATATATTGTATCACGTACAATTTATTGAGAGAGTTTTTTTAATATATAATTTATGCACAGTTCTAACATCTATGTATTTTATATTTTATACATTATATAGTTTATATATATATCTATATATATATATATATATATATATATATATATATATATATATATATATATATATATATATATATATATTATATTTTATATTTTGTTTTTTATACACGTCAGGGTTAGGAATACACAAGTTCACAGTAAAAACACTTTTTGTACTTTTTATATTTATAGGATGCTGTTGCACTTTAAAAGTGATGGTGGAAAAGCCTATCAATCAATTAATTAAGTAATTTTGACAATTACTGCTTTATGGTGTAAATGGCAATGATATAAATTAGAGTTGTTAAAAATTTCCATTTGATTCTGAAGAGGTCTCCCGTGCGGAGACGAAAGCACTTAATCCTGTTTTTATGTAGTTGAAATAAAGTCTATACTTCATTTTTATTCGTACCTTATTCCTTTTGTCCTTGGAATTATTGGTGGAGTATTGGCAGTAAAGAAGACAGCCCTTATTGATCCGTGTTGCTGTGTGTTTCTTTATGTTTGGAAACTTACTATGCCAGAAAACTTCAAGGAGTCCGGAGATATTCTCACTGAAGTAGTGAGGCATCCAATACTTTATTTTTCTTCTTGTTAGTTGGGGCAAAATGGTTATCAATCCTACTTCAATAACTCATCTATTCTTCAATCAACATGTCCGATACATAGGTACTCCTTAACATGTTTACTTTTGACAGATCTCCTGTATTTGTATTCCATTATTCAAACTCAGCTTCAGTACTTTGTATTAAGAATACCTAGAGACCAGCTTTCTGTCTCTGCAATTTAAAGTCCCAATATTTATCCCCTGATCTCTTGTTTACCTAACATTCCTATAAACATATTCCAGACAAATAACCCACCTGGCATTGTCACCACACCTTAAATGGCTTTCATTTTTCTGAGTTGCTTTTCTCCTTTCAAATACTGCCTCCCACACATAGAACTTCCATAGCTGTTTTCTCATCTTGTTGCTTCTGGTTAGTTTGAATGACAAATATGGAGATATTTCAATAGCAGACACTCAAAATATGGTCTTACAATTGTGGTTTTCAATACATAGAACATCAGCAATATGTTTTTGATGCCATTATCTTTCTCACACATAATGTCTAGCATCAATCCTGAATGGACCTGAATTTCTATATTTCTAATGAAGTAATAAAAAGTGCAAGTAAATACAAAAATATTGGCTAAAGACAACAGAACTATAAGCTATCGACCTGCATTAGAAAAAATACTGTCCTTTACACAATTTGACTTCGTAATATACCACACAGAATACAGCTCTAAATGACTTACTGACGTATTGTTACTTGACAGTCATGTAAACTTTCAGAGTGCCCATACATATATACCCCACCCCCAATGCTTTATCTACAATAAATGTCATAGTAGCATAATCATGAAAAGGAACACCTCTCTTCAAATTCATGCAGAAAACAGCCAACATTTCAGATATCAACATGAATTTTAAAGAGGAATAAGCACAATTTCAGAAATCTGGAATTTAACAGATGTGATTGAAGACTCATTAGGGCAGTCTTCATAGATCTTTCCAATAGAACTGAGTTCAGTTAGTTGCTCAGATAAGTGAAAGTGCCCATCCTGGAGTGAGGGCGCTCACTGACAATGTTCCCTAAGGGGAGGCATGTTCCAAGGAGGGGAGTTGCCTTTTGACACACCCACACAACCAGTGAGTGTGGAGTGTAGGCCATAAAAAAAAAAAAAAAAAAACACCAGAACATCAGATGGAAACACAGTTGGCTGAGCCCCCACTTTGCCCTTAAGACCCACAACCAGCCCCAACAACACCAAAGCAAGTCATTGTGGGTAGGAGGATGCCGGTAGATCCAGTGCAGATATGGGCCATGGGGGCAGCCAGTATAAATAAGCTTTGAGGGGGAACAAAAAAGGATGACCCCCCATGGTGTACTGGGAGAAAATCAATGCAATAAAGGCATGAGATGTTGAAAATGAATTTGTCATACTTTACTTGCTGTGATTCATGTTTCTTATACCTACTAAAGCACAGAGCAGTAATGAGTTGCAGTTACCAAAACCACCCACAGCTCTAACATTTTAGCCCAGTACCCACTAAAATGTACCTCTATAGCTGCAGACTAACTACCATCAGACTGCAAAAATCATAGCCTTCTCAGGGTCCATACTAATTAATATATCCATAGCAAAAAGATATGTTACATCTCTGTGGAAAAAATCCTACTTCATACCACTGCAAAAATGCAGCACATCTACAGAGTTTAATAACTACTGACCGATAGCTATTCCCTCTCCCCTTCAAAATGTTAAGAGAAATGCATCCATATACAGCTAATGCAATACTTGGCCTCAAATAACCTGCTGTCAGAAACACAACATAGAAACTATGGTCTACTTGAGTCCACCTTATTCTTACATTTGCCAAAGGCAATTGATACTGTCTCACACCAGTAACTACTCACTCGATTCTCCTCAATAGTACTTTCACAAAAATCCTTGTCATAGTTATTTAATTACCTATCTGGAAGGCAACAAGCCATTAAATGACAACAAACCTACTCATCCTTTCAACCACTTCCTACAGGTGCCCCTCAGGGTTCTCTCCTGGGTCATCTACTATTTAATATATTTATTAATGACCTCCACACCTCCAATCACCATGCTAGTTTAGTTCAGTATGCAGATGACTGAATATTAATTTGTGCAGCTTCAACAATAAATATGCCCCAAGACACATTACCCCCAAATACTTCACCCTCTGTAGAAACCTGTCTCAAAGAATCAAGCCTCGTACTCATTCCAAAGAAAACTAAGTTAATGTGGGATTCTAAGATGGCTGCCAGCCTGTGAACACTCAAACCCTAGAGCTCCTCAAATATCACTTTAAATCTTTGCAATCAAACCTTGTTAATCTCCGTTTCCCTCCCAGAGCAGACAGCAATATACTCTACTAATCATCAGGGCTAAGCAGCTGGGATTATTTCTTCATCTGACACTGTGCAAACTTTATATTTTAAATCTGAACTTTGTCACTGCAAACCTCATGGCAGCCTGAGGCCTGTATTGAATTCAACATAGCACAGTTAGCAATCAAGAACTAAATAATCAAATAAACTACCTGAAGATGCCTAACATACAAGAGCAAATGGACTCACAAACAAACAAAACCAAATTATCACAACTTTTTTCTCCTGAAAAGGAAACTTTAACTAAAAGACAACAAATTCAGAAACAGCAAGAAGCAACAACAAAATCCAATGCCAAAACTAAGTCTGATGGGGTCGACTCTATGGATGAACTAAAGTCTGCCTTAATCGGGACTATATAATAAAGTCAACCGCTTACTTCATCGAATACCTAAACGTTGACCCGTCGTCATCGAACCGCATAAACACCGAATGCCCTAAACCGCAAAATTTAAAAAGTCGAACTGTCATACTTGTACCACCCCACAACCCGCTACATACTACCTACACAAACAAACTAAATAAATCACATACATACACTAACCAAAACCCTACCTAACCCTAAACTAAACCGTGCTTCTAACCCTACACTTAATCTTACATATACCACCATGTATGCACTTAACTTAACCCGCACCCTAAACCTAAGGTCCGTAACTATTGCAAACTTACCTTAAAAAGCTAAACGTAAACAAACTAAATAATCCACACACATACACTTAACAAAACCCTACACTAAATCTAACATACATTACCATCTATGCACTTACCTTAACCTGCAACCTAACCCTAAGGTCAGTAACTATTGCACACTTACCTTACGGAGCTATACCACAGAAAGCCAACCATGACAATTCAACATTTCCGCTTTCGATCTTCTGGACGATCAATGTTTTCATGGTTCGATGAAGACGGGTCGATGTTTAGGCGTTCGGGTAAGTAAGCGGTCGACTTTATAATATAGACCCCCTTAATGCCTATACAATCTGCTATTGAAAACTTTTTTGAACAAATGAGTAAGTTTGGATCTACTTTTGGAACAAATTGTAACTCGCCTTGATCATGCTGAAGCCAAGTCTGCAGCAACTGAAATTAAAATAGAAGAACTCCAAAAACAGCTAAAAAATAATGAATCTATACTAGAGGAATTGCAACAAAAAATCACAGACTTTGAAGCTTGAAGCAGGAGGAATAATATTCTTATATGTGGGATTCCAGAATCTGTCAGTCACAGCTCCAGGATACCCTTAAAAATATATTTAATACACTGTTGGAAAAAATCCAACCACCAATGACATTGTTATAGAAAGAGCCCACAGAGCCCTCTGAAGGTCTCAAGATCCCAAGTCTCCATGTCAGATATATGCAAAAATCTTAAACTACCAACATGTACATGAAATCCTCCAGGCAGCAAAACAATAGGGTACTTTATTGTGGCAGGGGCACAAAATAACTTTTCCACAGGACTTACCAATGTCTATCAAGCAGGCAAGACAACAACTGACTCCCTACTGTGCTTTCCTCATCAACAAAAAGATCAAATGTCAAATGAAATATCCCAGTACCCTTGTTTTACAAGTAATGAACAAAAATACTGAGCCAAGAAAAAGTCTGAAGCCAAAACTGCCTTTATTAAGGCATTCGGAGAACTTCCAAAGCTTTAAATAATCCATAAAAAGCTTTAAACTATATTCCTTTTCTTATAGGTATAAATAAAAGTGTTACCTAAAATCTGCATTAGATGACCTGTTTTGTAAAATGTGGTCTGAAACACTCTGGATGTCTCGTCGTGACCCTCACGGCCTTCTTTACAGTTTTAAACCCCGTTTGCAGTTAAAAGTTATCAGTGCAAGCTCCATTTAGCAGGCTGAGGCTCCCGTTGCAATGTTCCACACTATGGAAGGTAACAATTATCTCCGTCATCCTGAGAAACATGTCCGCATCTTTTCTGGATGTTTTTCAACTTCCTGTGTACAGAGGGAAGCATTAGGATGTGACAGCACTATTTTCTTCCTTTCTGCAAGGATCGTCAATGCATCTCATTTTACAAGGATTCAAAAGGAAAAGGGTAAAGAAAAAAAGGGGAAGAAAGAAGAAAAATAAAGAAAATATAAAAAAACTTCAATGAAATCAAGGCAGTACATTCCCTGACAGCATCGGAGATGTCTACCTTCTACAGGGCAGCCTGCAACTGCTCATCAAGACAGGGTAAATGCAGTAACTTTAAGTTAGCTTACCAAAACTTAACTGACAACAACATTTTATAGCAATCAACTTCATTAACTATCAGCAGCTGTTCTTCTGTATATAATATGCTGCCTAATCAAAAAGCTAGTATGGTATGAAGTACAGATTAATGAATATTTCCTAGCTTTTTTTTTTGCTTTTTATTCCCATGAAATTCAAGAAAATGGTCTGCAATGTTTATTTATTTATTTATTTTACATTTGTTTACTGGGATAGTCTGACTGGATACATGTCCATTTTCAGTGGAGGCCCGGAGAGAAAAGCTCCACATAGACAAACTTGCATAGATTACACAGAAGTTAGCAAACAATTATAAAAACAAAGTGATTATATACAATGGGTTAGTAGTGTTCCCTAGTAGGGACTCACAATTCTCCTAGACAGACAATTAAAAGTAAGAGACATCAGATTGGAAGCAGAGCTTGGTGATATAGTTGCAAGTTATGATAATTGCAGAATATGCTTTTAGTTTATAACTTAATCAGGGTTGGTACATGGGCATAGCCAATTCACTTTGAGATACTGTTTGAGGTTTTTTTTTTAAGAGACTTTTGGGGGATTGTAGGGTTATATAGTTTGAAAATGAATTCCAGGTTTTGCCAATGAAGTTGGCAAACAGGGATTCACCAGCAGAGTTATTAGCTTTGTGAGTTTGGACGAGTAGTTTATCGGCTGACCTTAGGTTGCTATATGGCTTAATAATAATATTTTTAAGTGAGGGGGTACCTCAGGGTGGTACAACATTTTGTGCGCTATTAAGAGTTGGTTGAATTGAATTAAGCTGGGCAGTTCTAGCCACTCTAGTTGTTTAAGGTTCTGGCAGTGGTGGGTTCTATAGGTGGAGCCAGTGGCGAATCTGGCAATATGATTGTAGCTATGGGACAGCTTACCTAGTTCGGATTTGTTGAGGTTTGAGAGTACAGGCGAGGCATATAAAAGAGTAGAGAGTAGGTGTGATTGGGCAATTGCAGTCCTAGCCAGTGGGGTTAAAAATGTCTTGTTTCTATACAGTGATCCAAGCTTCTTATTGATGGTCTGTGTGGTTTTGTTGGCCTGTAGGTCAAATTTGAGATTGTCTATGATAATCACAACAAACTGCTAGGGGTTATCTGGGGAAATAGTGGTACCATTGTTAGATGTGACAGAGAATGAAAGTGTGGCGGATCTACTAGTGGGAGAGAAGAGTAGAAGTTTAGTTATATTGGGGTTCAGAAGTAGACGTTGGATGGTGAGACAGTTCTCGATAGTGTTAAATGTATTTTGGGTTAAGATTTGGAAGTCAGATGGGGAGGTGGCTGAGCAGATGAGAGTGGAATCATCTGCGTATTGAATGCAGGTGGCTTCATGGATAGCAGTGTGGAGGTTGTTGATAAAAGTAGAGAAGAGTAGTGGACCTAGTATGAACCCCTTGAGGAACACCAAGTATGAGAGGTAACTGGCTGGAGAGTTTGCCCTGCCATAGTACCACCTGCTGTCTACCAATCAGGTAGGACTGGAACCACTGGATAGCAGGCATGTTGAGGGAATAGATTTTAGTGAAAGAATGAGAGGTTCATGGTTGACCATGTCAAAGGCTTTTGATAGGTCAAGAAAGAGGGCAGAAGTTAGCCTATTGTCATTCCTGTTTTGGTTTATGGCAGTAGTAAAGGAAAAGAGGGCTGAGGTGGTGCTGTGATATGGCCTGAAACCATGCTGGGAGTCGGATAGTAAGTTATTCTGTGAAATGTATTGCATTAGTTGCTTGTGTACACATTTCTCCATTATTATGGCTAGTGGGGAAAGAATATCAATGGATCTATAGTTGGATATGTCTGAGGAGTTACCACCTTTATGGAGTGGGATGACGCGAGATATTTTCCAAAGGGAGGGGATAGCATTTTTGAATAAGGTTCTGTTGATGAGGATAGATATGGGATATGCTATGGCATCTGCAGCTATTTGTAGGTACTCTGCAGGGAGGAGGTCAGCAGCGAGGGTGGAAGGTTTTAGTTTTTTTAGAAGTGTTTTGATAAAACTAGTGGATATTGGTTAGAAGCTAAATTCCTGGTGATTATTAGGTAGATTAGGCATGTGGTTTAAGTTAGAGGGGGTTAGTTGATTTGCTAGGGATTGGATTGTTTCAGTGAAAAAGTTATTAAAGGCGCTAGCTATGGTCTCTGGGGAACTATGGTTGTAGTTAGCCAGGGATGGGGTGGTGGAGTTACCTGGACAAAGTAGTTGATTTAAGCCTGCCCAGAACTTTTGAGGGTTGTTGTGGTGTTTTTGTAGGAGATTTTGGTAGAAGCTTTTTTTATCCAGTAAAATAAGTTTTTTGTATCATTCCTGAGTTGACGATATTTTAGATGGTCAAGTGGGGCTTTGGTTGTTTTCCAGCTGGCCCAGGCTATGTTTCTAGTTTTGATTTTAGGTTTGGTATCTTTTGTGAGCCATGGTGCTGTATTTGATCTAGTTTTTATTGTACGTGCTGGAGCATGGGAATCAAGGATACTTAGGAATTTAGTGTTAAAGTGAGGTCATCAGGGAGAGTACCAGCTGTGTACAGTTGGGGTTGGTTATTAACTAGGATCCAGTCTAGGATACTTTCCTTGTTGGTTGGTTTGTTTATCCTAGTGGGAATGGTTATGGTCTGTTTATACCCAGATAAGTTTATATGAGTGGGGGGGGGGTCGGAGGAGCAGGGGTGCCAGTCGGTGTTAAAATCACCAAGAACTATGGTTTCTTGGGGATAGGTAGTGGATAACCAGTAAAGGAGATCTTCTAGGGTATTTAGGCTGTTGCCTGGTGGAATGTATGCACAGACGATGTTCAAGTGTTTGTTTTGGTTAATCTGTAGCTTGGTTATGAGGAGTTCATGTTATTGAATTGGGGAGGTTGAATGGTGTCTCTATTAACGCTTAGAGTATTTTTGTAAAGGACTGCTATCCCACCCCCTTTCCTTGTAGTATGGTCTAACTGGTGACTATTGTATCCTGGAGGTAGTATCTCATTGTCGGTAGTACTGGGTTTTAGCCAGGTTTCCGTAAGACACATAATGTCTGGGGAGTGGGTTGTTAGGAGGGCATGTAGGTTGGGAATCTTATTGTTAATACTTCTAATATTTAGGTGAAATGCTAGGAGGGAACTAGTGGGTGTATTCATGGGTAGCTTGACTGTGGAGGTTGTGGTAGGGAAGTGGAGGTTATTGGGTGTGGGTGGGCCAGGGTTGGGATGAATGTCTCTATGTGTTATAAGGTTATAGTGACAGGATATCCTGAGCTTTAGGAGTTTGTTTATAAGCTTTATATAGTCTTTGTCTTTAGGATTATGTTTTGTGGCTGTACAGGGTGGTATATTCAGTGTGCTGGGGAAGATAACGTGTTTGGTGTTGTGTGAAGTCGTGGATGTCTGTTTGACCATTTGGGTAGTGAATACCATGGTCAAGTGTTTGTTCGTAGGCAGTGAGATGGTAAAATAGAAACAGTATAGGCATTTGGGTAATTAGTGTTTTTTTCTTGTTTGCATTTTGATAGGGGACAGGCCAAATTTGATGGCTGACTGTGCTAACAGGGTGTGGAAGAATGAGAGAGATGGAAATGGGTTAAGGGGGCAGGGCTGCTCAATGATGTGTGAGGAGCTGATTGGTACTTTGCAGGAGGGGAGTGGCAAGGGAATGGCAAAGTCTGGTTTAAATTTAGCACTAGTGGGGGTGGGTGGAATATGGGGGCAGGGAGGTGAGCAGAGCAGGGCTAACACTGACTCTTGAGAGTTACCTTGGGCTTTTTGTTTGGTATGTATGATTGTATGTAAGCAATGTTTTTGGCTGTACTTTAATTTGTTTTATTCTTTTTTAATTTTACACCAATTTTCAGGCTAATTTTAATTGGATCCTAGGGGTAAACTAGCAAATGTAGTCAATAAGGAGGGAGTGAAATTACTTTACCAAATTAAAAAGTAAATGCTTGGGATTGGAACACTGTGTGAGTGTAAGGCTGATTCAAAGTACTATAGCCCAATCTAGTGGCAATTGGCTAGATCCCTTCACTGTTGTTGTGCAAACACCATTAAGCCTCAACAGTTTACAAAAACTAAATTGTAGTTTACCTATTACAATTGAAAAGCTGGAGGGAGTCAGGTTCTTGCTTCCCAGAGGTTTTACTTAGTTAATATAGCCAGCTTCAGTGGAGAAGGTAGAAATTGCTTTATGCGGTAAATCCCAGGTTGAGGGGGGGGGGGGGTCACTCAGAAAAGAAACCCGTGAAAACTGAAAAATAAAGGTAAATAAGGCAGAATTAATGCAAAGGTTACAATAATGTGAAGTGAAGAGCATGCAATTAATAGAACTGGAGAGTAAAATTAAGTATATTGCATACATTATAATTAAAATTGATTATAGTGCATACATTATCAGCTCTGTAAAATTACAGACTAACAGCAGTAACATACAGCCTCTAAGTCCAGTGATAACAGCTGTATACTTCAGTGAATACACACAGGATATAATGCACAAAGCAAAGTATGGCGGTTTTTGGACAATAATTCTAGAGCTATGTTATTTAGTATGAACTAACAGTAACATGAACTGCGTTCACTTAGCCTTCTATAAAAGCAATTATAAAGTCCAGCCTGTAAGTCTTCTAAGTACAGTAGCATGCCATAGGAATGCTTACAAATGTAATCAGAACATGAATCACCTCTGCAAAACAGTTAGCAAGATGCCTGTCAGATATTCAACAATTAAAGCTCTACCTTAATAAAACAAGATAAAAAAACAAGCAGTTTGTAAGTTCTCAAAACATATAGGAGTTCTGAACAGCAGCTGCAGCTTAGCACCATCAAATACCTCAGTAGTTAACAGTAATAACCAAATAAATCAGCAGCTAACAGTAATAAGAGGACAGTAATGCAAAGTAACTTACTTACTGTGCAGGCACAATGAACAGAGGGGTAGGGAAGGTACAACAGCTACAGGATAAAATGAATGTGAGTCAGGTAGTAGAGAGTTTGATTAAAGATGGCACCCTAAGAGGGGGCTGACTAATGAAGATAATCAGGGGGTGGGAGTGACAGATAGGGTGAATGGAGAAGAGAGCAGTCAGGACAGGATTAACCAGGAACTTACAGATCCCTCCCCCACAGGGAGAAGGGCTGGAAACTATCAGTGTAAGGTGAGGACTGACTCTGAGAGTTACCTTGGATTTTTGGTTTAGTTTGTATGATTGTATGTAAGCAGTGTTGTTGGCTATACTTTAATTTGTTTTATTCTTTTTTAATTGTACACCAGTTTTCAGGCTAATTTTAATTGGATCCTAGGGGTAAACAAGTAAATGTAGTCAATAAGGAGGGAGTGAAATTCCTTTACCAAATTAAAAAGTAAATGCTTGGGACTGGAACACTGTGTGAGTGTAAGGCTGATTCAAAGTACTATAGCCCAATCTAGTGGCAATTGGCTTGATCCCTTCACTGTTGTGCAGACACCATTAAACCTCAACAGTTTACAAAAACTAAATTGTAGTTTACCTATTACAATTGAAAAGCTGGAGGGAGTCAGGTTCTTGCTTCCCAGAGGTTTTACTTAGTTTGTATTTACTCAGGCATTAATGTGATGTCCTGTTCTGTGACATGGTCTCTTGTAAAAAATCTTTTGATAGGAGAGTGTATCTGACTGAAGCTAACTGTTTATAAGCCAGTCTACATTCTTTATAGCAGTATGGTCTGAGCATTGTAAACTATAATGTAATTTAAAGTTGTAGATACATAGACTATGTGATTAATATCAAATAACAATTTCTTTGCAATATGTAACTATAGCAACAATAGTTTGCAAAGGCTTAATCTTGGTTAAAACATATAAGAGCATTTAAGGGGGATTACGTGAGATGGTTAAGGTTGCACATCTTGTGTCTACGTGTGTTTGTATATATTGAGTATATAGTTTTTATTATAGTTTTATTAGACTTGCTTTCATTGAACAGCAGCAGTCGTGCAGCAGTAGGATTGTCACCTCAAAGCAAAAGGTTCTTCCATTCAATTCTCTGCTGGAGCACCTTCTGTGTGGAGTCTGCATGTCCTCCCCACGGTTGAGTATAATTCGAAAGACATGCTGAATGGGTGTACCTTCATTGAAGGTTGGGCATCGGGCTGGCACCTCGGCACCACCGGAGTTCTTCTGTGGCGACCCCTAACCGGAAAAAGCCGAAAGAAGAAGAAGACTTGCTTTCATTGAAATGGCTTGTTAATTATTTAACCTTAAATCTTCTTTTAGAAATAGTAGGTATGTGGTTAGGCACATTTAAGGATCTAAGAGATTTTATTGCTACAAAACATCTAATATTACAATATTTCTACCCAAAGCCTTATGAACACTTGAGGAGGAAAACAAACGTAAGACCAAATTTAATTACACTTTACATCTGCTGTGTGTATTTATGGTGTGGGAAGTAGACTCTCAGAATGTGAAGGGTTTGCAAGATGTTAAAAAAATAAACTACTCCTTCATTTAGTGTACCAATGCCAGGAAAACATATTTCTCCAAGAGACACACCTGTTAAATGATGATTGGAACAAAGACAGGGTGAGACACTGGTTAACCCAAGTTACTGCCTCGGGTAGTAAAACCAACTCAAACAGAGTAGCTATTTTGATAAAAAAATCATTTAAGGAGGGGGTTGTAGACTATGGTGTGGATATTATTGGTAGATAGTGTTATTTTAGCTGCATTAATCCTGTAACCTATAAACCCCCACTTTTTCTAAATATATATGCCCCCTGTATAAACCAACAAGACTTTATTGTTCAGATCTACAAGTTATTGTCAACATTCCCAGATCATGATAATAGGAAGTGATGGGAACATGGTTAGTGACCTCCGAAATGATAGAGCCAACAAAAATAACAAACAAAATAAGCAAGTTTTAATCACCTTAGATGAACAAAATAAGCAAGTTTTAATCACCTTAGATGAACTAACACTAGAATTCACTTTAGTCGACCCTGCTCACTCAAACATCCAATTCAGTAATGTTACATTTTACTCACCATGCTATAAGGCATGGTCAATGATTGACTTCTTTCTGATCTCAGAATCCCTCTAAAACAAAAAAAAAATATTTATACAAACAGTACAAGATTTCTATCAGATCATTCCAAAATCACTCTGAAGCTTTTCTTCTTAAACAATACTCTCCTAAACAAAGCACCTACCACTCCTGGTCCCTAGACCCAAATCTTCTTGAAAAGGAAGAAGTAGTTAATGAAATCAACACTAAACTGGATGATGTTAATACCGACTTATTAACCTCAGACATCACTCTGGACATTCTGTGGGAAGCCACAAAAATTAAAATTCGGGGGCTGATGATTCAAAAAGGCCTTGTATTTAAAAAAACTTGCTAGAGAGAAAGAGACCGAAATTAAACAGAAAATGCAAGAAATTGAAAAATCGCTCCAAGAAAATTTCTGCCCTGAACTTGAAGCCCAACTCATCAACCAGCAGAAAGACTTGCATCATTTACATGCTTGAAACCTCTCATTCAGAGAAATGCAACTCCTAGCCAACTACTCCAAAGAGACTCAACAGCTCTCTAGGTTATTAGCTAGACTCACAAAAGCTCAACAAGGCTCACCTACGATTTCACAAATCAAACATAATAATGAAATAATCACAAATAATCAAGATATAGTATGCATCTTTGAAAATATACATGATAGACTATATGGACCACAGAAGAAAACAGATTCACAGTCTCATAACCCCTTCTTTAATGCTATTACATTCCCAAGAATTGGAAAGCAATAGTTTGAAAATCTTAAATCCCCTCTAAAAATGGAAGAAATTATGGAAGCATTAGAGATTCTCAAAAGTAATAAAGCACCAGGTCCTGACAGGTTTACTTTGAAAGTTTATAAAATGTTTTCCTTGAAACTTGTTCCTATCCTTCTTAAAGTCTTCGATCAAATTTGTAAACATGGCTTTGCTGATTTATATCAAAACAACTCCAAAACCATCTTTATTCATAAACACAATACTGACAAATCTAATCCATCAAATTATAGACCTATTTCACTTATTAATGTAGATGTCAAAATTCTGGCTACAACAATAGCCAATAGAATTAAACAAGTCATCCATTCAATTATATTCTTACAGCAATCGGGATTCATGAAGGGAAGACAAACTTGGGGCAATATACTTACCCTAGAAGCAGCTATACATTTACTGCAAAACACAAACTTCCCCTATACCTTATGGCATTAGACACCACAAAGGCTTTCGACAGAGTAAACCATGAATTTTTATTCTTAACTCTACAATAATTAAACTTTCCAGACAGTTTTATAAATATAATTAAAATCTTATATAACTCTTTATATACGACGCTAGTAATCAATAAGCTACACTCATCAAAAATAAAACTAAATAATGGCACTAGACAGGGCTGTCCCCTCTCACTATACCTTTTTATCATATATATTGAACCCCTATTCTTATACTTAATGCAAAAAACCTTTTATCGTATACCCAACATTCTGAGGAAAAGTCTTGCCTTTTAAGCATCTGCAGACAACCTGATTATATATTTCCAGCTTCCCAACACTGATCTTACTAAAGTCCAAAATACAATTAAAATCTTCTCGAAAACTTCCAACTACAAAATTAACCCCTCAAAATCTCTTATTTTTCCAATTAACCCGAATAGTCATAAAGAAGCTCTGTTTCCCATATCCCAAATAAAGCTAAAATATACTCTTATATATCTAGGGATAGCATTTGACCATAATCATAAAAACTCTTTACAAAATAACCTCCTTAGAATATGGTCGTCCATAGAAAATGATTTAACAAGATGGAAAAACCTGAATTTCCCCTTCCTGTCTAAAATAGCAATACTAAAAATGAATGTTCTGCTCAGACTACTGTCCCAGTTTAATTCAACAGGCAATAGCATCTCACTAAACTTTTTCAAAAAAATGAACAGAACCTTAACTAAATTTATATGTTTCTCTAAAAATCCTAGAATCTCCTTATCAAGATTAATGTTGCCAAAAAACAAGGGAGGAGTGGGGATACCCAATTTCCAGTTGTATTATGACATAATCTGCATCAGTAGAATCATACTAATTGCAGACTATAATTCAAACAAAATAACTTGCTTTCCTCAATGGATCAGTCTCTGTCAGGCTCATGTGAAAAGCTGTAAAATAAAACCCAAAGCATTGCCCTTCATAAATAAATCTTTATTAAAAGATATTAAGCTACACAACCTAATTAAGTATAAGATTAATATATTTCAAAAACTCTTCACCTCATTAGGTCTGTCAAATGCGCTCATTCTCTTGCAGCCCTTTCACCTGAACCCAAATTTAAAATTGGGTAACAAAATGCTAAACGTAGATCATTTCCATCAAATTAAAACCTTAACTGTATGGGATTTCTTTCAGCTTAAGGACAACTCCATTAATGATATCTGAATAAAACTTAAATAGCAAATACACAATAATCTTGAGACAAATCAAATAATTAATTTCTACCTTTGGATGCTTCCCAAATAAGTTATAAGAAGAAATAAACTTGGCCACTTCACTCCTGAGATGTCTAAAAATCAAAAAGAAGATGCTTTCAATCACTTACAAACTAGTCTCTACAGCTAGATTCCAGTCCTCTATTACATTTCCACAATACTGGAGAGACAAAAACCCTGACCTGACAGACTCTCATCTCTCCCAAGCAATTAATCCCATGAATACTTTTGCCCCTTTTAAGAAACTATTATATACCCAGTTAATGATTAATGCTTACTATACTCCAGAACATTTAAACTCTTTTTTTCCTAACACTTCACCCTTCTGCACTTTTTTGTCCCACAGCTAAAGCTGACCTCCTACACATTCTATGGTACTGTAAATATAGTCAGAATCTATAGAACTCCCTAAGGATCAGACTTTAAAAAAATGGGCTATGGCAAATCCACTCTATCCTTGGAATTTGCTGTACTTCATATATGCCATGAGGACATAACCTCTACTGATCTCAGGATACAGATTGCTATCTTCATGTTAATCAAGTTCTATATTACAGAGAACTGGTTAGATTGATCTAAACTAGATTGGGACAGCTTTAAGAACATGGCATCTAAGTATAGCTTATCTCAAACTAACCACTAACATTGTGAATAAGCACCTGAAATACCTCAAGTTCTGGAGTATTACCCTCGACTGCATCTTAACATAGCAAACAATGTTTTTCTATTTTCATTGTCCTTTAGTAGTATTGCCATCAGTCTCCTCTTCATCAGAGTCTTACTCCACTGTGTTCTCTAATGGTTACATGTATATAAGATGCATACAAAGATAAGAACGATCACGTCTTGTTAAATGTAATTAGAATCCTGTCATTATATCGTAGCATTATTTGTAAATAGTTGCATATAGAAATAGTTTTTTTTGTGTGTTTTTTTATTTTTTTCTCTCTGTTGGTTTTTCCTCTATTCTAAAACACTGTATAGTTATCTAATACATTCTGACTTTGTGCAAAATGCTACATTGTACAGTAACAATGTTAATATTGTCATATTTCTCATATGTCTGTTCATCTTGTTCTACTGTCCATCTATGTCACGCTTCATATTGAGAAAATGAACTTTAAAGATACTTGTCTATTACTAGAATGAACAGTTGCTTCATCTAACTTTGTAAATGGTTTATTTTCAATGTATTATCATCTGTTACTGTGCATTGTATTTTACAATTTGTTTAATGTAATAACAAAAATTACAAAGAAAGATTTGAAAAAAGAAGAATGTTAAGTTAATGCTTTTTAGCTGAAAGAGTTGTCAAAAATCAAAAGAAATCTTTCAACATAAAGTCATCAAACTAATTCACAGTAAACTTATAGGTAGTATAATAGATGACAGTCTCAAATATGACCAGTGTTTACTGCACGCCATTAAATTTACATGCTGGAAACAAGGCTTGCTTTATAAGATCAATGGATCCCTTACAGAAACTGCAAGAAAAACTCCAGCTACTACATTCTTATTAGCCATCTCTCTTATACACTACTCCTATCCTAACAAACTTAAACAATACTCAAAGAAACTCACTTCCTGCTACAATAAAATGGCTAAACTTACCACCAATCTCCCTCAGAGGACCCACCATTGCCATAGCTTAAAGCAATTAAGCTGGCACAACTACTTAACAAATTCACAACTAGCTACACACACAAACTCATTCACCATCCAGAAAAATGCCCCGCACTAAAAACATATTAGTACCCTATTATCCAAGGGACTTCTGTTCTAATAAATTCTTACTACTCACAAATAAGTCAAATAATGTTGCAAGGGACTTGCTCAACTCCCAGTACATCGCTAAACTCTGGAATAGTATTTCCACACAAGTAAAGCTCTCTAACAAATTTAAACCACTGCTTAAACAATATGTTAACCAATCCTGGTCCTGCACATGGTCACCACCAGGTTAAGATTTTGGGCTCACCATACGATACTCTACAAATACTCCCCTGAAACAGAATACTCTTTACCACTCACTGAAAACAATTTTTATGAATAACTTCTGCCAGTACAATCCATTAAGTTGTACATTGGCTCTCCCTTTAGTAACCTCTACCTCTGAAAAATCTTTGGATGTATAAATGTAAGTACCGTATGTGTAACTACTGTATGTGTATAAATGTAAACAGAAATCTAACTATTCTGTGTTTAACTGGAACTTGTACAATAACTTATTATGCAGTATAAACAAGTAAAGCTTTTCAGCCCCAGTCATTCACTGAAAATGGGTACTGCCTAGTCGTAACTTCCCAGTAAACAAAAAAGAAAAAGATGTTTTTTTTTTTCTGGTCTGGAACCACTATGCTGTATAATTTCTAAAACAAAGAATAAGGCCGCAGACTGATTTAATTGTTTTAAAGTAAGTTCTGTGTTGCTGCTGTCCCCATATTGTAGCTGAAACGGGATTACTGAAAAATATAGTACATGAATAGAAAGTCTTCATGCAGTTCTGTAGTTTATACCAGTGCTGCATGCATTTAAGATTCGTATTAATTTTTGCATAAATACTGTGCTCTATTTACTTTACAAAACTACACTCACTACATCTGTCATAGCATCTGTGACAATACCCGGGGACTCAATAAATTCTGAGTAGGCTTAGCATGAAGCCTACATGGATTTTACAAGTTTGTGCAGCGAGCAGCAATGCTAATTGCATATGCATGTTGCACACCATGTTTAAATGTAAACAAACATGGTTTCATGGCTAGCAACAGTATTTCCAGTCAGGACACTGTGTAAGGCAACATAGACAACAGCAGACATGTAAACCTGTTAACCTACAGGCAAATTAGGCCTGCATGTTTGCAAGAAATGACACAAGGAGTACCATGGTTATTAATACAGCAACGTATATAGTTCAACACATTTCATGACAGTGTATACAGTGCAGAGTATTGTGGAAACCTTTTCAGGCATACTGATCCAAAGGTTGTGTAAATGGATCAGGACTGGTACATAGACTGTATTATAACTAAACAGTCAGGAGAAGTATGTGTATCAACTAGGGACACACAGATAAATTGTAGGAATGAACACAGGGAAAGAGGACAGGTGAAACATTGTTATGTAGAGCAGATGAGGACCTGTCAATGAAGACAGATATAGGATGAACACTAATCACATATCAACATGATACAGTAAGGACTGCACAGTGAATGGATATGTAGAGTGTACCATCACTGAGGATGACGCCACAATATAAACAAATGATCAACATCAACAATTGGCTTAGCTTCTGGTGTCAATCCAGGGACAGCCAGTATCTCTCAGCCTGGAATGAGAAGTTTTACAGGCCATGTGTCAGATACTGGGGAAGGCACTTGCCTCCACCATGTCAAAGCAACAAAAGCTTCTATGTAAAAAAAACTCCAGTGGAGTCAAACTCAAGGTTCTGATGCTTAATATTAGGAGTATAAACATGAAGCTGCACTAGAGGAAATTACCAACCTGCTACCTGACAGATTTGGTGCAAACTTCACCCCCCCCCCCGGACGCACAAGCCATACCACAAAGCATACCTGACAACAGTCCTCTGAGAAGTATCCCTAGTGATCATGTCATATTTGCAGTCTCCAATGCTAAAAACACAGCCTCACTAGTATCAGATAACATCCCTGGCTGCTTACTAAGCAATCTAAAACAGGACCTAGTGGACCCACTTAGCATCCTTTTTAACTTTAGCCTGAGAACTGCATTTTCTCCAGCACAGTGAAAAACAGCAACAGTAATCCCCTTGCACAATGGAGGGCCATCAATAGACCCTAGGAGTTATAGACCCATAAGTCTAACCAGTTTCATCTGCAAGGCCATTAAAACAATCATCATGAATATTATGAACAAGGACATACAGTAGGTGACCTTCAAATTGCAGACCCAAACCAATTTAGCTTTAATAAAGGTAGATCACTGTTATTAAACCTAGTACACTACTTTGAGAAAGTCACCAAAGACCTGGATGAAGGCAAGACAGTGCATACCACCTGTCTTGTCATGGCCAAGGCCTTTGATACAATCTCCCACTCAGGTATCATTGAGGAACTCTCCTAGCTGGGAATCAACCCTTACGCCACTAGATGGATAGCCAATTGGCTCACTGATAAAACACATAACATCAAAGTTGGTGACAACCGCTACCAGTAGAACAGTCACCAATGGCACGCCACAAGGAACCATGTTTGCAATCTATTTTCAGAAGTCCAGGCTAGAGTAGATGCCCTTTGGCTTAACAAGTTCACTGATGCTTGCAGATTGGGTGCAATCACCGACTCCACCAACAATGTTAATATATTACAGGATGGGCTAACACAGACAAGTGACAGTTGCCAAAGTCACTGTCTACAACTAAATGCAAAACAAGTGCCATTATTATTGCCTTTGGCAAAGTGAAATTCCATGCTATTTATAGTATTGACAATACCCCCCCTAAGAATACAATACCCCTAACAATACCCCTGTAGATTGCAGACAAAGTAGTTAATGTTGCTGCCACAGCACAGATTTGTCTTGAATACTATCAGTGTGCATGTTACACAGGATGATAATCATTGCATACTACAACAAGATGTTTCGAGGGGTGTTGGACACAGCTGTGAGCTCACATATCATTCTAAAGCTACCTATTTACAGAGGACAGTACTTAACACAAGCATCAGAGCACAATTCCAGCTTTTATAGTGTCAGAGAATACTTTATAGCTGATGGCATCAGCAGATTCTGGTGAGAGGAAGGTGATAATAGCAGTATCTCGGATGCTGGCGTAAAATGCTCTCTCTAATGTCACACAAGTACACAAACACACACAAACACCCACAAGTGGATGGACTGGACTGAGAACAGAACCCCTACCTATCTAAGTACACTGACTAGAGACATCCATATTTAATGCAAGCACCACTGTACAAGTCTGATTTAGAGAGTGTCAGACAACACTTTATAAGTGAAGACATCAGCAGTATCTTGTGAGATGAAGATGGTACTAGCAGTATCCCGCATGCTGGTGTAAAATGCTCTTTCTATTGTCAAGTAAGTGCACAAACACACATCAGTTGATTGTAGTGAGAATAGGTTCATAGGTAGGTACTAGGCTATCTGCCTAAAGGCATTTATAAGCCTAGCCAGAATGTGTTGGCTTTCACCGCCCCCTTAGATTAGTTTCCTGTGCCTCTGTCCAGCAGAGCCACTGAAGCCATCCCTGGGGTAAACTTAGGTTCATAGGTTCATACTAGGCTATCTGCCCGAGGGCATTTACAAGCCTAGCCCATAGTTTTGTGGCTTACGCCACCCCTTTAGTATGGGGAACTATACCCATTATTTTGCTGTGCCTCTGTTGAGCAGTGACACTGAGGTAATCCCTGGGGTTTTTTTTTTTTTTTTTTTTTTTTTTTTGAGGTTTTATCATTTTATTATGATCCATTTGTGTATCAAATACAGCACAGTCTCAATAAGTAGACTTGATTTGCTCACAAACAACATCTGTCACTTTTTTGAAGTCTGTTTTGGTATCTTCACCACATTTTTCAGCCATGAGGTCCAGCAGAATCCCACAAAGTATTTCAAATTCCTTCGCATCAACTTTTAGTTCCACAGCATGCTTCTTGCCTAAAGGCTCAATAATAGCTTTTAAAGCATGCATGTTATCCACTTGCTGTACCATATCATTCAGAGCAGACAAAACTTTCTTGCCATGGGCACGAACTTCAGATAGGCCTTCAAGTTTTGCAGCCGAGGCAGTTCCTGCAATGGACTGTAGTTCTTTGAAGTTTGTGAAGTAGCTCACAGTATGCGAGTGCTCTTTGAACATTCTGCTCAATACAATTGCTCCATTGTCCTCGGCATTTACATAAAATTTATCCCAAACACTCTTGGCCTTCTGAATATCATCAGCAGCCAAAGCCATTGTTTCCTTTTCTGTTTCCAATCCATTCATCAAGGTTTCTCTTGAAGAGTGTTAGCAAGGAGCTCTGCATAATGTAGACTGGAATCTTGTTCAAAAGCATGGGAAGTCTCTGGGACAGGAATCTATCCCTCCAGCATGTCCTATGTATTATTGTGGTGAGGTTTAGATCCATAGATCATGTGGCTTGAGGGGATAATGTTTTCTTTAGGTGGAGCATGTCCATCAATTCTGGGTTGGACATGGCCTTGTATGCCAAGCAAAGATCACCTCTGAGTAGGCGGTATGCAACCGAGTAAGCTCGAGTTTCTTAAGTCGAGCTGCATAGGGCATCTGTTTGAGGCCAGTGATCCTCTTGGTGATGTACTTCTGTGGTCCTTCCAGCTGTTGCAGGTGTCTTGTAAAGTACATCCCAAATGGAGCATTGTACTCTATGATGGGTCTGATGAGTGATGAGTACAGGGGCACAATGACCTCTTTTGATCTGGATGCGAACAATTTTGTGATTAGGTGGGCCACATAGAAGGATTTTCCAACCCCTTTGGCAATGTGATTATCAAAGGAGAGATTACTTTCTACTTGGGTCCCCAGATCCCTTATTAAGTTTTCCATATTTATGGGACTGCCACCTATGTGGTAGTTTGTGGGTACTTTGCTTTTTCCAAAGGGGATGACTACGCACTTTTTGGCATTTAGCTTGAGGTCATGATTTTGGAACCAAGTATCTGTCTCAGTGAGACCCTTTTGGAGGATGTCTGTGTCAGCCCGAGAGTCAATTATAGTCCCTAGTTTGCAGTCATCTGCGAACTTGGTCCTCCTGTGCTTGCCTGTACCTCTGAGAAGTATATGCCGAACAGGAGGGGTCCTAGGACTGAGCTTTGGGGAATGCCACTTGTAACTGGTTTAGAGTCGGACCTAGCTCCCACAACTCTCATCATGTGGGTTCTTTCCATGAGCCAGATGGCAACCCATCTTGTGACGTAGGGGTTTATGTTCAGACTGATGAGCTTATCTATAATACCTGAATGGGGAATGGTGTTGAATGCATTTGCAAGGTCTAGGTAGGTTGTGTGTACCACCTTTCCCTCATCTATAGCCTTGGTAACTATCTCAAAGAAGTCCACTAGGTTTAAGAGGCATAATCTGCCCTTAAAGCTGAACTGGGTAGGATCCAGTGTTTTGAGGTTCCCAATGTCTCTGTTAATGAGTTCCATGATGATGCACTCCATAGCCTTGCAGACCAAGCTAGTCAGGCTTATAGGGTGATAGTACCCGGGCGTCTGTTGTGGCTCCACCTTTGTGGAGTGGAATAAACATTGCTGTGCGCCACTCTATGTGTATGTAGCCTGTGGAGAGGCTGAGTTTAAACAGTGTGTTTAAGTGAAGGGTTAGTTTGTCCTTGAGATCATGTTGGACCAGCCTGGGACACCATCCGGTCCCATTGATGCTGTGTTTTTGGCTTTGGAGATGACTGTTTTAACCTGAGTGTCTGTGACTTCAGGGGGTTTACATTCTTCTGGTATGTTTATGGGCCCTTTTGGGAGTGAGAGGGGGGGTGAAGTTTGCACTGAAACTGTCTGCCAGGATGTTGGTGATATTGGTCTGTTCAGTATTTATTGTGCCATTCTGCACTAACTCCGAGCAGATTTGAGCATTGCCACTTAGATTCTTGACATAGCTAAAGAATGCCTTGTGGTTATCTTTGGAGTCCTTGGCAATTTTTCTTTCAAAGCTCCTCTTGGATGGTTTTATGAGGGATCGTAGTTACTTATACTGATCAGGGATGTCTTCCCTTCTTGGGATTTTACTCTTTTCTGTACTAGTTTCCTCCTTCTATTGTATAGCTTGTTTATGGCAGGGGTCCACCAGACTGGTTTCCTTTTCTTGAAGGAGTGAGTCTTGTTTTTGCTTGGGATAGCATGATCCATGCATTCTTGTAGGTTCCCATAGAATGCATTAGTAAATGATTTTGTAGCATGGACAACGCTCTCCTTTAGCATGGGGGCTTTGAAACTTTCCACCTCGGTCTTAAGTAACATGACATTTGCTTTTGAAAAGTTTTTCATGGTGGTTTCCTTGTCCGGGGGTGGGGTCGGTATGTGGATATCCAAAGTGATTTGTTTATGGTCAGATCTAACCAGCAAGGGGTTGACCTCTGGTGTGGAAAACTGGTTGCCTATGTTGGTGATGACCTGGTCCAATATGTTGTCACCTCTAGTGGGAGCATTGACCAGATGATCCAGGGCATTTGAGATTATAAATTTTAGGAAATGTTGGGCAAGGGAGTTAGTACTTGAGTAGTTCTCCCAGTTAATGTTTGGGTAATTGAAATCACCCAATATTAGGGTGTTTGGTAGGCCTTTAGGTTTCCCAGTGTTTCCAGAAATGTGGAATGGGGGGTCCTAGGACATGGTGGGTGATCTGTAGCAAGCTACAATTTGAATTGCAGTTTTGCCTGTTGTTAGTTGCACGTGGATGATCTCTGAAGCATCGTGCTGTGCCACTAACCTGGTGGTGTGGGTACCCTTGATGAATATGGATACCCCCTCACCTTTTGTATTTTGGTTGGGGTTCTGTGGCCAAAATGTATGGTATAGGTTGTAGCCTGGTAGTGCTGGGGTCATCTCTGGAGCCTTAAATCAGGTTTCTGTTACTGCACATATATCGAATTTCTCCATACTGAGGAGTGCTTCAAGTGTGTGCATTTTGAGGTTTGACTTCTGGCATTGAGTAGCATTACCCTCAGTTTTTGTTACTTGTGCTATTTATGGCAGTGGGTTTGTCTTTTGAGTTTTACCTAAAATAGGCACTATGGGGGTGGAAAGAGCCTTAGCCAGTATTCAAAAGCCTAAGGGTGACAGGTTCAAGTCGCCTCTAGCAAAACAGCATGGCTTGTCGAGCATGTAATCCCAGGTGGACAGACACTGGATCCCCTTTGAATAACACCAGAAACCTAGCCAATTGTTGAAATTGATCATTTTTTTCTTTATACTGTGGTTTCATCTTGGTGAGGCCAGGATGCTACTCAGGGTCAGGGTCATACAGGCCTGGGCTATGTGATCAGAGAGCTCTTCCATATCTCTTTTCATGTAGTCCAGGGAGTTACGGTTCAGGTCATTCACATCAACATGGACAATGACAGAGTCGTATTTGTACTTGTTCTGGAGTGACCTGACTGCTTGTGTTATGTGGCGGATCCTGGCACCTGACAGGCAGCTAACAGTAACCTTCTCCTTATTCAGCCTAGTGAGTGGGACGTCAGTGTGCTTGACTATAGAGTTACCTATTTCTAATATGTTGGGTATGTTATTTTGCCTTAAGAGCTGTTATTGCATGGCACACTGGTTTTGTGAAGTATGTGTTTCATGGTTTGTGTTGGGGGTGGAGGTTGCTTGAATGTCTGCTTTGGAGGTCTCTTTTGCTTTTGCAGATTTTTATTTAGAGCCTCTAAGTATGTCTTCATGTATTTATGTGTTTTTTTTTGCTGGTACTGGTTTAATGGGTCTATGTGAGACTGGTGGTGTGATGCAAGTATTTCCCTTCTCCTCTTCACTGTCTGATCCAGACTTGGGTTGAGAGAGCTTAGCCTCCAGTTTGGCTGTATAATTGAATCTCTCGCTGTTGGTGAAGCACCCAGCAAGAGGAGAAAACACTGAGAGAAGAAGGGAGCCACTTTTGAGATTTTAAGTATTTTTCTGTTTATTTGCTAAGTTTTTCTGCATAGTTGCCTAGTTTGAGCATTTTCTGGCTTGTTAAACTTGATTTCTGCATTAGTAGCTGTATTTAGAGCACAACCTAAAGCTGTTTACTGAATTTCCTGTTTGCACATAATTTTAAAATAGTTTTTTCTCAAAACTTGCATATTTTCTGTCTTTGACCTAGCACTCTTGTGTGGGGTCATTTACTGCACTGTTATAACTTGATATTACTCTGCTATCTCTGAAAAAACAAAAACAAAAACAAAAAAATCTTGCTTTTTTCCCCACTTTTCTGAGATTTAAAAAAGTTCAGTTACAGGCTTGCTGTTCTTGAACTGTTTGTAAGTTTCTGTGAGGCCATTTTTGCTTGGGCTAAAGGAAAGTCTCTCTGTTGATCAGTGGCAGTGAAAAACATTGAGCAGCTTCCCTGCCCCCCGTGGGAGTGGTTACTGACTTGAAACTGTAGTTTTATTGGCCGTATTGGGTCAATTCCTGGCTCTTTCCAGCCCCTGCTATCAAGCATGCTTTAGTGTGCTTTAGCGCGGAATTGCCACTAGAGCAGCATCGGGCAGCGCCGGTTTAACAAGGTTAAACTTTTTCTGGCTCCATAAAGTCTGTTCTTCATTTTTTCCCTTAGAACTGCTCTACTAGTAATCTAAACAGTATATCCCTTAACTAAAAAAGCGCAGCACTTGTTCCTAAAAAGCTTTTTCTGTTTTTTCTCAAAAAAAAAAAAAATAAAAAAAAAAATAAAAAAGCTCAGCACTTGTCTTAAAGCATCTTCTTTTCAGGCTTAGCACTTCTGTATTATACAAAGTCCCTCACTAGCGACCCCCCCCCCAGGAGTACCCACTTCCTTACTAAGTCCTCTCTTATTCAGTTACACCCCTAACTTCTTAATTTCTCTAGCATGTCGAAGGGCCAGATGCTGGCGTCCTCTCCTGTCCAGTTGGTGAATCTGGGAATATTGAGGCAATGTTACAATTGCCTCATGTACACAGACTACCCTCTCCTCCTCCCACATAACACAAATACTTGCGAGAGATGCAGCTATTTAGCCAAACTGGAGGCTGAGCTCTATCAACTCAGGACTGGCAAGACCAGACAGGAGGAGAAGGCAACTACACACACCACAAAACCAGTCTCACATAAAGCTATCACAACAATGAATCAAACACAAACACACAAAGACATATTCGGAGGCTCTGAGTAAAAATTTACCTAAACAGCAGAGGCCTCCAAAGCAGACACCCAAGCAACCGCCACCTCATGACAAACCACAGGCAACACATAAACCACAAAATCAGTGTGCAAAGCAGTCACAGCCCTTAAGGCCAAATACAACACCAAACATACTTGTCATAGGTGACTCCATACACTGACGTCCCACTCACCAGACTGAACAAGGAGAGGGTCACAGTAAGCTGCCTATCAGGCGCTAGAATCCGCCACATAACACAAGCACTTGGGTCACTCCACAGCAAGTACAAATATGACACAGTCATTGTACGTCTCAGGTCGTTCACACCAGCATGGACCTCCCTGGACTACATGAAAAGAGACCTAGAGGAGCTCTCTGATTATGTAGCCCAGGCAGGTATGACCCTGACCCTGAGCAGCATCCTTCCTTCACCAAGAATGATGCCACAACATAGAGACAAGATGATCAGCTTTAACAATTGGCTTAATTTCTGGTGTCATTCAAAGGGGATCCAGTGTCTGTCTGCCTGGGATGACATGCTTGACAAGCCACGCTGCTTCGCAAGGAACGGCTTGCACCTGTCACCCCTGGGATTCAGGATATTGGCTAAGGCTCTTGCCACCCCCATAGTGCCTTTTTTAGGCAAAGCTCAAATTCCAAACCTACCACCCTAGAAAACAAAAATGGGAAGAAATTAAGGGTAATGCTGCTCAATGCCAGAAGTCTAAATCTCAAAATGCATGCACTCGAGGCCCTTCTCAGTAAGGAGAACATCAATGTCTGTGCTGTGACAGAAACCTGGTTCAAGGCTCCTGAGAGCACCCCGGCATTATCAGGTTTTACCTCATATCATGCGTTCCGGCCCCAAAACCCAGACCACACCACAAAAGGAGGGGGTGTATCCATATTCATCAAGGATACCCACACTTCCAGGTTGGTGGCAACGCACAAAGCATCGGAAACCATCCAGGTGCAATTAACCATAGGCAAAACTGCTCTACAATTTGTAGCATGCTACAGGCGACCCTCTCAAACTCGGGAACCCCACACAGCCTTCCTGAAGACACTGGAGGGTATAAATGTATCTCCAAACACCATTATATTGGGTGACTTCAACTACCCGAATATCGACTGGGAACATTACTCAAGCCCAAACTTTCTAGCCCAAAGGTTCCTGGAGTTCATAAATTCAAATGCCATGGAACAACCAGTCACTGTTCCCACAAGAGGAGAAAATATACTAGATTTCATCATCACAAACATGGGGACAAAATGCTCCATACTGGAAGTATATCCCTCATTGGTGAGATCAGATCATAAACTAATCTCACTGGATATCCACTTCCCGCCCCCACCCCAAACAAAAAAGACCACAGTGAAGAACTTCTCTAAAGCAAACTTCACACTACTCAAGACTGGTGTGGTATCCTTCAAGGCCCCCAAGCCAGTGGAAACCACAACCCAAGCTGCGGAAGCCCTTACAAATGCCTTCTACGAACACCTCCAAGACTGCATGGATCAGGCAATCCCTAAAAAAACCAAGACTCTTTCCATCAAGGGCAAACATCCAGTCTGGTGGACCCCAGCCATAAACAAACTTTACAATAAGAGGAGAAAGCTGTTACATGATAGAGCAAAATCCATAAAAGAGAAGACACCTTTGATCATTATTAGTAAAAAAATACGAGCACTCATAAAATCATCCAAGGCCAACTTTGAGAGAAAAATTGCCATAGATTCAAAAGACAATCATAAGGCCTTCTTCAGCTATATTAGAAACCTGGGTGGAAACTCCCAGATATGCTCAGAATTAGTCCAAAATGATACAAAAATCACTGAACCCACAGACATTGCCAACATACTGGCAGACAGGTTCAGTGCAAACTTGACCCCCCTCTCCCCCGAAAAGGAGAGATAACTATCCAAGCGGAGTGCAGCCTCCCAGACATCTCCAATGTGCAGGTGAAAGCTGCTCTCTCTAAAGCTAAAAACACAGCATCAATGGGACCGGATAGTGTCCCCGGCTGTGTGCTACACAAACACAATGAAGAACTAAACCCGCACATAAGGCAGCTGTTTAATCTTAGCCTTACCACAGGACACGTGCCCAAGGAGTGGCGCACGGCAACTGTGGTCCCACTCCACAAAGGCGGTGCCTCTACGGACCCTGGTAATTACCGCCCCATAAGCTTAACAAGCCTGGTCTGCAAAGCTATGGAGAGGATCATAATGGAACTCATAAACAAAGACATAGGGGGACTTGCAGACATTGGACCCAACCCAGTTTGGCTTTGTCAAGGGCAGATCATGCCTTTTGAACTTGGTCGACTTCTTCAAAACAGTCACCAAGGCCATTGATGAGGGAAAAGCAGTCCATACAGCCTACCTTGACCTTGCAAAAGCTTTAGACACAATACCCCACTCGGGTATTATAGAGAAACTTACCAGCTTAAATGTAAACCCATATGTCTCAAGATGGATTGCAAACTGGCTAAAAGACAGAATCCACAGGGTTAGAGTAGCTGGCGCCATGTCAGACTCCAAGCTGGTCACAAGTGGTGTCCCACAGGGCTCAGTCCTAGGCTCCCTGTTGTTCGGCATCTACTTCTCAGAAGTACAGGCAAACATAGGAGGACTATGGCTGACAAAGTTTGCAGATGACTGCAAATTGGGAGCCATAGTGGAAAGTACATCGGACACAGATATTCTTCAGAGGGGTCTCACGGAAGCTGATAGCTGGTGCCAGAGCCATGGCCTGAAGTTAAATGCCAAAAAATGTATAGTCATACCCTTCGGGAAAAACAAGGTAACCCCAAGCTACCATATAGGTGGCAATCCACTAAGCACAGAAGAGGTTATCAGGGACCTGGGGACCCAGGTTGACAGTGGCCTTTCTTTTGACACTCACATTGCTAAAGTGGTTAGAAAAACCTTCTACATTGCCCACCTGGTCATGAAGGGATTCACATCCAGATCAAGTGAGGTCATTGTTCCCCTGTACTCTTCACTTATCAGACCAATGATAGAGTACAATCCCCCATTCGGGATGTATCTCACCCGACACCTGCAGCAATTGGACAGACCCCAAAAGTTCCTCACTAAAAGGATAAAGGGACTCCAAAATCTGTCATATGCTGCCAGACTGAAGAAACTCCAGCTCTATTCAGTCGCATACCGTCTGCTCAGAGGTGACCTGTGCCTGACATACAAGGCCATGTCTAACCCGGAATTAATGGACATGCTCCACCTCAAAAAATCCAAATCTACCAGATCAACTAGAGCAAGCGACTTAAACCTTAGCACGGATATAAATAGGACATGCTGGAGGGATAGATTTGTCACCCAGAGACTCCCTATGTTGTGGAATAAAATCCCGGTCCATGTGAGGCAGAGCACCTCGCTGGCTATGTTCAAGAGAAATCTTGACCGGTGGATGGGAGATCGTAGGTTTACACCGGGAATCATCTCTGTGTCACTGCTGGACAGAGGCACAACAAACTAATGGGCACAATATTTTTTAACATAAGGGGTGGCGTAAGCCACAAAACTCTGGGCTAGGCTTAAAAATGCCTTAGGGCAGATAGCCTAGTATAAACCTATGAACCTATGAACCTATATATTAGTGTTTGATGGTAGGAGGAGAGGTTTGTCTAGGTACAAGAGGCAGTTGTAACATTGCCTCAAAATGCCCAGATTCACCAGTTGGAATAGAGAGTACACCTGAAACTGCCCTTTGGACATGCCTGGATAGGTACTGTGAACTGTTTTACTGAATGGCTGGAAAGGTCGAATAGAGAGCCTTGTTCTTCTGTACAGTATAGGGGGAGGGGTCTAGTGCTAGGGTTTATAAGTGCTTGCTATGAGTTTTGAGCAAGTGCCGGGCTGAGAAATGAATGGCTTGAGTGCTTAAGTTGAAATTTTGTCTAGTTACAAGGCAAAAAATGAAGACGAGACTTTGTGGAGCCAGGAATAGTTATACCTTAGCTAACCGGCACTGCTCGGCGTGCAAAACTGGGCAAATGCACTATTTATAGCAGGGAAATGAAAGAGATAGAAATTAGCCCAAAATTGCCAATAAACTACTAATTTCTGGGCTGAAACCAATCCTCCAGGGACAGATAGGCTGCTCAAAGCTCCCGTCTCTCACAGGTGAACAGAGAAACTTCCTTCCATCCAAGTAAGGTATGGGCAAACACAGAGATGTGCAACACAGTCCTAAATTCATCACTAACCTGAAAACTGGACTATACCAGCTTAGAAATGTGGGAAATACATTTTTTTTTTGTTTTTATTTCAGAAAATAAACCAGATACAATCAAAAAACACTTTAAATGCACAGAAAAGGATACTTATTGTTATATATCTCAGATCAGAGTTGTAGTCAAAGCCCTGTTCCAGCAGTCTTCCTTCAATCAGACAAGTTCTAACTGCACAGTCCTGCTACTAGGGTGCTGGGGAACCTTCTCCAAAAAAGATGGCCAGAATCAGTGCTCAAGTTATACAAACAAAGCTAGATTCAGCAGGCCTAAATCTGGTCTATGCTACAGCAACAAGGCACACAAATTTCAGAGAGAAAAAGTTCAAATAAGCAGGCACAATAAGCCTGTGACCAGAAATTCCCAGCTCAGAAGGGCAGAATCCAGCCTCTCCTCCCACAAGAGTGTAGACCACAAACCTTCTTAATGTAGAATAACTGGTCTGAAGCCCAAGTGCATAAACCAGAAGAAATGCAGTTTTAGAATAGCAGAGCAGCATATCTATCTAAATATACAAATCAGAGACCTCATTATTTAATGCAAGCACCACAGCACAAGTATGACTTTCGGAGTGTCAGACAACACTTTATAAGTGATGACATCAGCAGTGTCTGTTGAGAGAAAAATGGTAATAGCAGTATCCCACATGCTGGTGCAAATGCTCTCGCTAATGTCAAGCAAGTGCACACACGTACACACACACACACACACACACACACACACACACACACACACACACACACACACACACACACACACACACACACACACACACACACAGTTGACGGCAGTGAGATTAGAATCCCTACCTAACTACACAGGTTAAAGAACTCAGTACTTAATGCAAGTGCCAAGGCACAAGTCTGACTTTTTCCTGCATTTTCTTGCTGCCTTTAGCTAATTCCACCTAAAACGCTGATTTTCTAGAGTTTCTGTGCATTCAAAAAGCTTGTTTCAGCTACATATTGTACTTATTTTACTGCCTGCACTTTAACAGAGTCATTTTTGTGTTTAAATTACCCGATTAACTGTTGTAGGCTACACACTCAAGTGTGATAGCCATTTCTGTGCATTTGAAGTGTTTGTTTGATAGTATCTGCTTTATTTTCTGAAAAAAAAAAATACTTGTTTTCCCACCTTTCTAAGCTAGTATAGTCCAGTTTTCAGGTTAGTGCTGAATTCAGGGCTGTGTTACAAACTTATGTGTTTGCCCATACCTTACTTGGATAGAAGGAAGTTTCTCTGTTCACTGTGAGAGGGAGCTTTGAGCAGCCTATCTGTCCCTGGAGGAGTGGTTTCAGTGCAGAAATTAGTAGTTTATTGGTCATTTTGGGCTAATTTCTATCTCATTCATTTCCCCGCTATAAAAGCGCCAGTTAGATAGGGTATAACTATTCCCGGTTCCACAAAGTCTACTCTTCAAATTTTCCCTTGGAACTAGACAAACTTTCAACTTAAGCACTCAAACCATTCACTTCTCATACCGGCATTTGCTCAAAACTCATAGCAAGCACTAATAAACCTTAGCACTACACTCCCCTATACTGTAGAGAAGGACAAGGGTCTCTATCGGCCTTACCAGCCAATCGGTAAAACAGTTCATTGTACCTATCCAGGCATGTCCAAAGGGCAGTTTCAGGTGTACTCTCTGGTCCAACTGGTGAATTTGGGCATTTTGAGACAATGTTACAATTGCCTCATGTACACAGACAACCCTCGCCTCCTTCCACCAGACACTAATACATGCGAGAGATGCAATTATACAGCCAAACTGGAGGCTAAGCTCTCTCAACCCAAGACTGGACCAAGCAGTCAAGAGGAGAAGGGAATTACTTGCATCTCACATAGACCTATGAAACCAGCACCAGCAAAAAAAACACACATAAATACATGAAAACATACTCGGAAGCTCTAAATAAAAATCTGCAAAAGCAACAGAGACCTCCAAAGCAGACATCCAAGCAACCTCCACCCCTCAACACAAACCATGAAACACATACTTCACAAAACCAGTGTGCCACACAATCACAGCTCTTAGGGCAAAATAACATACCCAACTCACTAGTAATAGGTGACTCTATAGTCAGGCACACTGATGTCCCACTCACTAGGCTGAACAAGGAGAAGGCTACTGTTAGCTGCCTGTCGGGTGCCAGGATCTCTCACATAACACAAGCACACAGGTCACTCCAGAACAAGTACAAATATGACTCTGTCATTGTCCATGTTGGTGTGAATGACCTGAGCCATACCTCTTTGGACTACATGAAAAGAGACATGGAAGAGCTCTCTGATCACTTAGCCCAGGTCGATATGACCCTGACCATGAGTAGAATCCTGCCTTCACCAAGAATGATACCATGCTATAGAGAAAAAAATTATCAATTTCAACAATTGGCTAAGCTTCTGGTGTCATTCAAAGGGGCTCTAGTGTCTGGGATAACATGCTCGACAATCCACGCAGCTTAGCTAGAGACAGCTTGCACCTCTCACCCTTAGGCTATCGAATACTGGCCAAGGCTCTTGCCTTCTATACCAGAAGAATGTAGTGCCCCTGAAATCACAGACACTCAGCAGACCTCTCCAAAGCCAAAAACACACCATCAATGGGACCGGACGGTGTCCCAGGCTGCGTCGTACACAAGCTCAAAGATGAACTAACCCCTCGCCTAAACACACTGTTGAAACTCAGCCTCTTCATAGGCTACATGCCCACAGTGTGGCACACAGCAACGTTTATTCCACTCCACAAAGGCGGAGCCACAACGGACCCCAGGAACTATCGCCCTATAAGCCTGACTAGCTTGGTCTGCAAAGCTATGGAGTGCATCATCATGGATCTCATTAACAGAGACATTGAAAACCTCCAAACACTGGACACTACCCATTTCGGCTTTGTTAAGGGCAGATCATGCCTCCTAAACCTGGTGGACTTCTTTGAGACAGTTACCAAGCCTATAGACAAGGGAAAGGTGGTCCATACAGCTTACCTAGACCTCGCAAAGGCCTTTGACACCATCCCCCACTCATGTATTATAGACAAGCTCACCAGCCTGAACATAAACCCCTACATCACGAGATGAGTTGCCAAATGGCTCACGGACAGAACCCACATGGTAAGAGTTGCAGGAGCTAGGTCTAACTCTAAACCGGTTACAAGTGACATTCCCCAGGGCTCAGTCCTAGGACCCCTCCTGTTCGGTATATACTTCTCAGAGGTACAGGCAAGCACAGGAGGACTATGGCTGACCAAGTTCACAGATGACTGCAAACTAGGGGGCTATAATTGACTCTCCAGCTGACATAGACATCCTCCAAAAGGGTCTCACCGAGACAGATACCTGGTGTCAAAACCATGGCCTCAAGCTAAATGCCAAAAAGTGCATAGTCATCCCCTTTTGAAAAAACAAAGTACCCACAAACTACCACATAGGTGGTAGCCCCCTAAATACGGAAGACTTAATAAGGGATCTGGGGACCCAAGTAGATAGTAACCTCCGCTTTGATAATCACATTGCCAAAGTAGTTAGAAAATCCTTCTATGTGGCCCACCTAATCACAAAAGGGTTTGCATCCCGACCAAAAGAGGTCACTGGGGCCCTGTACACTTCACTCATCAGACCCATCATAGAGTACAATCTCCCATTTGGGATGTACCTTACAAGACACCTGCAACAACTGGAAAGACCACAGAAGTATCTCACCAAGTTGATCACTGACCTCAAGCAGATGCCCTATGCAGCTCGAATGAAGAAACTCCAGCTGTACTCGGTTGCATACCACCTACTCAGAGGTGATCTCTGACTGACATACAAGGCCATGTTCAACCCAGAATTGATGGACATGCTCCACCTAAAGAAAACCATATCCCCTCGAGCCACACACTCCAGGGATCTAAACCACACTCCAACAATAAATAGGATGTGCTGGACGGATAGATTCTTATCCCAGAGACTTCCCATGCTCTGGAACAAGATTCCAATCTACATTAGGCATAGCTCTTCGCTAACCCTCTTCAAGAGAAACCTTCACAAGTGTATGGGAAACAGAAAGTTTACCCTAGGGATCACTTCAATAGCTCTGTTGGACAGAGGCACAGGGAATTAATCTAAGGGGGTGGTGAAAGCCAACACATTCCAGCTAGGCTTATAAATGCCTTCGGGCAGATAGCCTAGTACCTACCTATGAACCTTTGAACAAAGCTGCAGGATAATTTGTAGTGGATGACATCATCAGGGGATTTTTCATAGAAGATGTTGGCAGACCTGAATAATTTGTAGTGGATGACATCATCAGGGGATTTTTCATAGAAGATGTTGGCAGACCTGAATGAAATGAATGTGCAGGCATAACAATTGTCAAAATATTAGTACTGCATGGGATTGTAGTGATGACTGCAGGAATTATGTTCTTCTGACTAGACAGACACACAAACCACTTGACTGCAGTGAGATTAGAACCCCCTACCTAAATATACAGATTAGAGAACTTAGTACTTAAAGCACCACTACAGTACAAGTCTGACTTTTACAAGGCTGCAAGCCAGTTTATTACAGATGACATCAGCAATGAATGTTTGACTGAAGTCATTGGCTTGCCTGTCTGGAATGGATATCTAGCAATGTGCAACTCTCAAGATATTAAAGTTTTGCATGTTAACAGATTGATGAGTGCGCAAAGTGTATTATTTGCTGTTGTATTTCCAGTGTGCAGGTATACATAAGAGACAGCTTTACAAACTATATAACAGATGTCCACATTACTACAAGTATTGGAAAATCTGAATGTGTATTGTCATTATAAAGATGTGCATGACATAAGAAAGTATTTGTTTATTTCTGTATTATAGCTGATATATTTGTGAAGTGCTGAGAGACCAAGTTTGAAGTGCATGGGTGGAGGTAACAGATGGCTGCAGTATAAATATATGTGTTATTTTCTTAAAAGGTACCTCCCCTTTGCTTTTGATTTTATATGTACTTTGATGATGGGAAGACTACAGGGACAAAAGACATAACTAATACATGCTAATGTAAACTTTCCTTAGACACTGCTGAGCAGCTGGTTTGTGTGATTAAATAAAAAAAACAGCACCAATAAAAAGCACTAGGAGAACACTGGGATGAAAGTTGTTCTCTTTGTGCTTTTTATTGCTGCTGTTTTTTGGTTTAGTTGGATTTACACCTTTGTCTGGTCACTGCTGGTTTTGGTTTCTTGGTTTGCGTAGTTGATGGCAAAGTGTTTAGGCATGCAAAATGTACATTTTGACTGCTTTCCCTGTTTGTACATAGTTAAGTGCCAAGCAATTGCAAGCCTCGTTGATAAGACTATGAAAGTTCTGAGTACTGCATAGTTGCTACTTAGCTGACTCTGGGGAAGTAGGTGTAAATGCATTAACACATTTCTTTTGGAGGCCAGATGATATAGGGGTTTAAATCCAGGTGTCTGGAATAGTTTTACATATGTATTTATAATGCAATGAAATAATTGTTTACTACATATGCACTGTGTGTAAATTATTAGTGTATGCAGCCTGTTTAAGTGGCCTTGCATGGAGGCAACTGCACCATTGAAGAACCATTCACCATCACTTGGTATTGTTGTGTGATACTAAACTCTGCACAAACAAATACGACAAAAAGTGAAGGGTTCTATTGTTGTTTTCATTACTCGTGTGTTGTGTGCAATTCTATTGTTTGACCAGATTAAAGGTGCTAAAATGAGAAAGATAGGAAAGTAGTGAAATGGGGGGCAAGCAAGGTGAAGAACAACTGGAAAGCAATATAGGAATGTGCAGGAGGGAGGTAGGAAAGAATCATAGCTATCTACTTCTTCAACACTAACAGGAAAATATGGTACAGAATTTAAGCTGAATTTGGACTGTCACCTCAAGAAAGAGAGGTGACAACAATGTGATTATGTTGTATGGCTAATTGGGCCAAATCAAGTGTGTCAAGAAGGCACATGTGCAAAGTGAAAAGCTATGTATGGGACCATATTTTCTTTTGTGGGACAGGTGCCCAGAGTGGGATGTTGGGTAAGGGACGTAGGTATTTCTGAGTCAGGTAAGTACGGTAGGTGAGGAATCAGATGCAAGCAAAGAGGACTAGCAAGACAAGACACAGGGATGGTAAAGGACACAAAAGGTTGGGGGACACCAAGATAAGGGTTAGGGAGGAGACAACAGATACCGATGCCCATCAAACATGGGGTCACTAAGAATTTAGTCCTCATCTGCAGGACTACTATCAACATCCCCTTACTCCATTGGCTGTTGGAGTGTTTGAGATATTCTCTTATGGACCATAAGGGAGAGTAGCCTCTCCATCTGGAGTAGGTTTACACCAGTGGTGGTTTGCATGACCCTACGCACCAACCCTGGCATCTTCTGGCAAGTGATAAAATCCCCCCCCCACCAATACTCCCAGAGGGTGCCTGTATCACAGCATCAGCTGCTGGGGTAGTTTTACCTGTGGGCAAAGATAGTGCAGGGCAGTGGAGGCAGTACCACTAGGTTGGCTCTCAGAAGTGCTGGGTGTCGGCATTGGAGCTGGTGGAACAGGGGTAGGCTGAGCCACTGGTGTTGGCCTACCTTCCTGTGATGTAAAGCATTTTAAGATTTGTCAGAGATGGATGACATTGGAAGGTTTTGATGACACACAGAAAAAAAAGGAAACAAGTTTTATGGTGAGAGAAAAAAAGAGATAAAATTAGTATCATCATATGTGACATTCAGTACATTATCCCAATAATAAATTATTTTATCTGAACTTTTACATGTAATATACTTCTTAACAACTATCAACTATAAGTAAGGATTACTCAAAGTAATCCTTGAAATGTGCATAAATGCTTGATCCAGTTATACAGATTAAGTTAACAGCAGGAGCACTTATGCCACATGTGTAGAAATTAATTTATGTGATATTTTTAAAGGATTTTACTATTTTATATTAGTTACTTGTGGTATTTGAACCCACAACATCTGATTACGGTCTTAGACTTGACTCCTGCAATTGGCTTGTGCTACAGAATGCAGCATGCATGCTTGCATTTACAGTTAGGATATGCATGCTTACTTTGCTACAACTGTATAGAAAATAAATAAATTTAAAAGCTAAAATAATACTTCTATTGTGCTGCAGACATATCCCTTACTTCCCTCAGTCTTTCTAGATGCTCAAACATGGGCCTGTCTATTCTCCATAATCTCTACATTGGCTGTGGAATAAAGAGAATAGAACAAGAGAAGAGCATTATGCACACTAGTCTTGCTTACATGCAGCTTTCTATCTACTATAATTCTCTTTATCAATATACTTACACAACTGTGGGATGTCAGCACTCCTGCACTCATACAGCCACAGGTAGAGTGTATCCCTCTTGTGCCTTTTCAAATCATTAAAGTGATGTCTACACTGTTCTCCAGTGCAAGGAATGCAGGTCGCACTGGAAAATTATTCCAAACCTCAGACTTGTACTGGGAGCCTGTATAGTCCCCCTGCAAAAGCTGTCAGCTGTGGCACTTTACAAGGAATCCAGTTAAGATTCTGTGCCTTAAATTGCACACCTTACCTTCTTCCACCAAACATGTCCAACCAGGGAGAACAGCAATAGCTAAGAATGATTTCCCTCCAGTGCCTGTTATCACATTTCGAACAATGATACCAACCACGTTTGCACGATGTTAAGTGGAGAGCAACAGTGCCAAACAGAGAGGAAAGCAGCTTTTGAAACTGGAAGGTTAATCTGACACGGCATTAGTTTGAGGGCTGTTTGCTGCTGTAACTGTTAGATGATTTAACATTGCAGACATGTACTGGGGGTATAAATGTCATGACCCGACACATGTTTGGTTTAGTTTTATACAATGATAAAACTGATTTTTACAATGTGGGATTCAAACCTGAACATAGGAGCCAAAACATTTTCTTCCACAGTAGTGATTTTCCATACCTGCCACAAAATAAGTGCTTCTCAGACATACTCATGAATTATATGTAAATACACATGACAGACTGAGGGGATAACCATGTATGTGTGTCATCTGACAAGGTTCTGGTTTATATATCCATGTGTGTATGAGTCTTATTGAGTCATACATAGAATTCATATGAGCTCCACTGCTATACATACTTACTGTTATTTATAACTATGTTTAACTTGTTTATGTGATATTTAATAGAAAGTAAAATGGAACAACAGTAAAGATATTTTGAATTTCATGTAATAAAACCCAGTACCATCTGAATTACTTAGCTGTAGCCCTACACTGCTGGCACAGGAATAGTTAAAAAAACAGCTGGATATTTTCTTATTCATTATTAACTTCTATGTGTTAACCATCATGCATCTCTGCTTAGCATGTTTAGCGGGGTGCCGAACATACTTGATTGAATGTATCCATTTTGAAATTGACTACCGTCTGCTTTCCCTGAACAGATGTTCTAGGCCTGCAGGTGTTAGGCATGATTGCTAACTGCCACACAACATCACAAAGCAACGTTGCATGATAGAAAGCAAAAGATGCAACAATTCATCCTTCTTGAAAGTGAGAATGTTTGCATCCTGTCTGCAGGTGTTCTGTCTGTTTCTTGTGTGGGCCATTAGTTCAAGTTTGAGTGATGGCAAGCATCATGCAAATCAGATAAGCAAAGCTAAACTTATTTTAGGCTTGTGAGCAGTGTTTACAAGGTTTCATCCTTTAAAGACAAAGGTGGAATTTGAACCATGATCTACAGATAGGTTTTACACGCTGCTAAGTGATGCAGTGCTTTATAGAATGTAGCTGAATGATGTGTAAGGGTGGGAAAAGAGCCTATAATAGGTTGGTGCTTTCATTCACTCAAATCAAATGAACTTATTCAGACAAATTCAAACAGTAAAACCTCTCCTTATATAACCAGGAAATCACATGACCAATAAAATTCATTGCATCATAAGTTTACAACTGGTGGTTAAAAGTCATATACATATTCGTAAAGATATTTACATATACTTTAAAATAATTTTTAAGAACAAAGTGGAGCATTATTAATATATAAAAATAATCAAAAAAATCAAAATGGTGCATCCATACAAACATATAAGTACATAAAACATTGTCTTATAAGAAAATTCTATACTGAATTTCATAAATTAATTCAGCATAATAAACTTTTAAGCTTGAGTAAACACATAACAGAACACTGCTCATTAAAGCCTAGATAACTATGTGCATTTAAAGTAAGTTGCCACCATAACTCTTGTCTTTCAAGTAAAAGGGATATATGCCCATCTCTAGGCCTCTCCATCACTTGGTCAATCACCTTAAATTTAATGTGGTGTCCAGGGTTGTCCCTAATGTGGATGGCCAAAGCATTATTTTCTCTGTTTCTATTTATACTATAAATGTGTTCATAGAGCCTTTCTTTGAACCTACGATCCATTTTGCAGATATAACATGCTGAACAGAGATGACATCTTGCCAAATATACCACACTTTTAGAGTTACAGTCATATCTAGCAGTGAGCGAAAAATGCCTATTAGCAATTGCATAGTCCCTACGTATATCTATGTACCTGCAATAGGCACATGCTTCACATTTAACCATTCCTGGCTCCTTGTTGTACAATGTATGCTCTTTCTCCAATATATTTTTAAGTTAGCTCCTTTTCTATACACAACTCTTGGCAGGGCACCCAATTTAGATCCAAGATCTATGTCTACCATAAGGATACTTCAGTTTTTTTTAACAGGGTGCCCCTTATGGACTCACCATAAGGTGTATATGTAGTAATTATGCTGATAATATATCTATTCTTATCAATATTGTTATTAGTAGTCATTGGCATATTTAGGTCAGCGCTATTACTCTCAGGGGTGGCAGGACTAAGTGTTTGAGCTAATAAGGCTGGTAGTCCCAAAATGGGTGAGAAGTGCCCCTCCCTTCTCTTTATTTGGACCTCTTTTATGAGTCCCTGCAGGAACACTTCTGGGTAGCCCTTTTTTTCAAACATTTGTTTTAAATTATTGCATTCCAGCACAAATTCTATATCCAAGGTGAACATCCGCGCTGCCCTAACCAGCTGACCTTTGACTATAGATTTTTTTCTGATATTGTGGATGGCAGCTTGTGTAATGTAAAAATGAGTTTGAGTTGGTTATCTTTCTATGACTTTTAGATAAGTAGCATCCCCTTAAAATGTCCTTAGTTAATTCCATATCCAAATACGCAATCTTTGCCCTGTCGAAATTGGATGTGAATTCCAGGAAGGATGTGCTGGCATTCATCTCATCCACTATTTCCTTGGCCATAGTTTCATCTCCATTTATGATCATAAATATATCATCCAAAAATCGCATATAATACACAATTTTATCTTTGATGTTACTTCTGGTAAACACAAAATGGTGCTCCAGAAGGCCATAACTAGGTTGGCGAAACTACCGCCACATGGGGACCCCATAGCTACTCCCCTTTTCTGTAGGTAGTATGTACCATTAAATGTGAAAAAAAATAATTCTGCAAAATAATGTATAGTAGTTATTCAACTAATCTACTTTCATTTGCAGTGGCACCTCTTTCTACTAACACATCTACCTCTCATTCAATTTCTAAATTATGGAGGATGACTGTGTAATGGTCTTTTACATTCACAGTTAAAAAGGTGAGCTCTTCTCTAAATTCCTGTTTATTGATGTCCCTTAAAAATGACCAGGAGTCTTTAGAAACTTGGTGTTCCATTCCTACATATTTTTTCAAGATACCATCAACCACCTTAGCACAAGCATATGTGGCTGAATTTCTTCCATCAATTATGGGCCATAAAGGAGTGTTAGCAAGATTCTTGTGAATCTTTGGAGTACCAAAGATAACAGGTGTGATAGGTGCTAATGTTGTTTAAATAGTTAAACATATCCAAGTCTATTTGACCACAAATAAATAAATCATTAATGTAACCTCTTATTTTCCTATATGCTACATTAAGTTCATTTAAAGACACAATTTCATAACTGTCCTGTTTCAGCATTTCTTCCATTCTACAGTTATAATCATCCTTAGTCATAAATACAACCCCCACCCTTTTCTGGCTTCATGACTCTGATGCTGGCAAGCCTCAAAGCATTTAGTTCCAGTACATTTTTACTGGTCATATTATTTTGCAATCCCCCACGAGCATAAGAGCCCTTTAATTTATTTCTAAAATCAATTTCACACATTTTTTCAAATAGTGCTAGTGTGGGATGCAAGGGTGGATTAAAAGTACTAGGAACCCTGGTTTCATTCACATTATTCATTTTACAACCATGAAATAAAAGCTGTACATTTAACTGACAAATTTTAAGTTTAAAGTCCATCAGTACTGTGCCTATATTTGCTTTCTGCATTGGTATAAATGTCAGTCCCCTTGCTAAAAGTTCAATTAAATTAGGTTTCAAAGTCACAGTAGTAATGTAAAATATATTAAAGTCACCTTGCTGGTTAGTTTGAATAGCAGGATATCCAGCTGCATCACTGTGGCTATATTCCTCACCAAAAGTAACAGCTGCTTCACTGTGGTTGTTTTCCCAACCAGAAATAACAGTCCCATGTTCATTTTCTTCAAGCTGTACTTCCCAGTTTGCTACTATCTCAGTTTGTTGTAGCGGTTGTTTTTCCATGATTTTGCCTTCCTTTTGGTGCCTCCTCATTGCATTTGACCTTTGTTGTAGTAGGGACACGAAATTTTATTCCCCTGAAACTCCATTGATGTTTCTACCTTGCAAACACTCACTTCTTCTTTGCTGGCTTATCCCTTCCTGTTCCTCTGGTTCAATGACATCACCCGTGACATCACTAGTGGGCAGATCCACCTCAGTCTACTCATGCACATTAATATTAGCAAAGCATTGTGGTTGGTTTACAGGGGCTTTTCTACTCTTGGTGGGCAGTCTTGGATGTGGGAATGCCAGCCCATTAGTGTAGTCATCAAGGTCTCTCTGTAGTTTCTTGAGTTTTTTAGCTTTATATTTTAAAATCAAGGCATCAATGGACTCAAAAGTGCTATTACATTCAAATTTGTATCAGTCAAAGTCAGTGTTAGTTTTAATGATATCCTCCAGCATTAACAGTTCATTAAACAGCTCAGCATTTTAGGTTCATAGGTTCATACTAGGCTATCTGCCCAAGGGCATTTATAAGCCTAGCCCATAGTTATGTGGCTTTCGCCACCCCTTTAGTTTGAATAAAACTATGCCTATTATTTTGCTGTGCCTCTGTCAAGCAGTGACACTGAAGTAATCCCTGGGGTATATCTGCGATCTCCCATCCATTGGTCAAGATTCCTCTTGAACAAGGCCAGCGAGGTGCTCTGCCCACATGTACCGGGATTTTGTTCCACAGCATAGGGAGTCTCTAGGTGATGAATCTGTCCCTCCAGCACGTTCTATTAATAACCATGTCAAGGTTTAAGTCTCCCGCCCTTGTGGTTCTGAGGGATCTAGATTTTTTGAGGTGAAGCATATTCATCAAATCTGGGTTTGACATGGCCTTATATGTCAGGCACAGGTCACCTCTGAGCAAGCGGTATGAGACTGAATAGAGCTGGAGTTCTTTCAGTCGGGCAGCATAAGACATATTTTTGAGACCCTTTATCCTTTTGGTGAGGAACTTTTGGGGCCTTTCCAGCTGCTGCAGGTGTCGGGTCAGATACATTCCGAATGGGGCATTGTACTCAATCATAGGTCTAATGAGTGATGAGTACAGGGGGACGATGACCTCCCTTGATCTAGATGTGAATCCCTTCATGATCAGGTGGGCAATGTAGAAGGTTTTCCTAACTACTTTAGCAACATGAGTGTCAAACGAAAGGCTACTGTCAACCTGGGTCCCCAGATCCCTGATCGCTTCTTCTGTGCTCAGTGGATTGCCACCTATATGGTAGCTAGGGGTAACCTTGTTTTTCCCGAAGGGTATGACTATGCATTTCTTGGCGTTTAACTTTAGGCCATGGCTCTGGCACCAGTTATCCGTTTCTGCGAGGCCCTTCTGAAGGATATCTGTGTCAGATGTGTTTTCGACTATGGCGCCCAGTTTGCAGTCATCTGCAAACTTTGTCAGCCATAAACCTCCTGTGTTTGCTTGTACTTCAGAAAAGTAGATGCCGAACAAGAGTGGACCCAGGACTGAGCCCTGTGGGACACCACTTGTGACAGGCTTTGAGTCTGACATGGCTCCAGCAACTCTGACCCTGTGGGTTCTGTCACTTAGCCAGTTTGCAACCCATCTTGTGATGTATGGGTTTACATTCAAGCTGATGAGTTTTTCGATGATACCTGAGTGGGGTATTGTGTCGAAGGCCTTTGCCAGGTCGAGGTAGGCTGTATGGACTGCCTTTCCCTCATCAATGGCCTTGGTGACTGTCTCGAAAAAGTCAACCAAGTTTAAAAGGCATGATCTGCCTTTGACAAAGCCAAACTGGGTTGGATCCAAAGTCTGCAAGTTCCCTATGTCTTTATTTATGAGTTCCATTATGATCCTCTCCATGGCTTTGCAGATAAGGCTTGTCAAGTTAATGGGATGGTAATTTCCAGGGTCGGTGGAGGCACCGCCCTTGTGAAGTGGGACCACAGTCGCCATGTGCCACTCCTTGGGTATGTATCCCGAGGTGAGGCTAAGATTAAACAGCTGTCCTAACTGCAGGTTTAATTCCTCATTGAGTTCGTGGAGCACACAGCCGGGGACACCATCTGGTCCCATGGATGCTGCGTTTTTTGCCTTGGAGAGAGCAGTTCTCACCTGGGCGTTGGAGATGTTTGGGGGGCTACAATCCTCTGGTATAGATATCTCTCCTTTTGGGAGTTTGCACTGAACCTGTCAGCCAGTATGTTGGCAATGTGTGTAGGTTCAGTAATCTTCACATCATTTTGAACTAATTCTGAGCATATCTGGGAGTTTCCTCCTAGGTTTCTAACATAGCTAAAGAAGGCCTTATGATTGTCTTTTGAGTCCTTGGCGATTTTTCTCTCAAAATTTGCCTTGGATGATTTTATGAGAGCTCTTAGTTTTTACTTATAATGATCAAAGGTGTCTTACCTTTCAAGGATTTTGCTCTATCTTGTAGTAGCTTCCTCCTTTTGTTGTAGAGCTTGTTTATGGCTGGGGTCCACCAGACTGGACGCTTGCCTTTGGTACAAAGAGTCTTAGTTTTATTTGGGATTGCCTGATCCATGCAGTCCTGTAGGTGCTGGTAGAAGGCATTTGTAAGTGATTCAGCGGTTTGAGTAATGTTTACCACTGGCTCAGGGGCCTTAAAGGAGACCACACTAGTTTTTAGAAGTGTGAAGTCGGCTTTTGAGAAGTTTTTCACTGTGGTCTTTTTTATTTCAGGTGGGGGCGGGATGAGGACCTCCAGCGAGATTAGTTTATGATCTAATCTCACCAGTGAGGGGTATACTTCCGGTGTTGAACATTGTGATCCCATGTTCGTGATGATGAGATCAAGTATGTTTTCTCCTCTTGTGGGGATGGTGACTAGTTGTTCCATGGCATTTCAGTTTATGAACTCCAGGAACCTTTGGGCTAGAGTGTTTGGGCTTGAGTAGTGTTCCCAGTCTATATTAGGGTAGTTGAAGTCACCTAGTATGATGGTGTTTGGAGATACATTTATCCCCTCCAATGTTTTCAGGAAGGCCATGTGAGGTTCCTGAGTTTGAGAGGGTGGCCTGTAACATGCTACAAATTGCAGAGCAGTCTTGCCTATGGTTAATTGCACCTGGATGGTCTCCGATACATCGTGCATTGCCACCAACCTTGAGGTGTGGGTGTCCTTTATGAATATGGACACCCCACCTCCTTTCTTGGTGTTGTCCAGATTTTGGGGCCGGAACGCATGATATGAGGTGAAACCTGATAGTGCTGGGGTGCTCTCAGGAGCCTTGAACCAGGTTTCTGTCACAGCACAGACATCGATGTTCTCCACACTGAGAAGGGCCTCAAGTGCGTGCATCTTGAGATTGAGACTCCTGGCATTGAGCAGCATTACCCTTAGTTTTTTTTCCTTTTTTGTTTTCTAGGGTGGTAGCTTTAGAATTTGAGCCTTGCCTAAAAAAGGCACTATGGGGGTGGCAAGAGCCTTTGCCAATATCCGGAAGCCTAGGGGTGACAGGTGCAAGCCGTCCCTTGCGAAGCAGCGTGGCTTGTCCAGCATGTCATCCCAGGCAGACAGACATTGGATCCCCTTTGAATGACACCAGAATTTATAATTAGATACCATCATTTTCATTAAGTTAAGCCCCTATTGGTTAACAAATGAAACTAGTTCTAAGTAAAATTGGAAGTTTGGTATAACCCCCATTGGATAGGGACAATACCTTAACCCTTTTGGTACCTGTTCACATTTCAGACATTCTTCTTGGTACGCTATTTCCAACTGAGTCTCTCTATATTTAAGAAGATGTGTATCAAACTGCTTCAATACAGTCATGACATCAGTGCCACTGACCGATAGTTCCACTGTAGCATTAGGATTACCCTGTTGTAGCCCAAGGGAAAAAAATCTTGCTCCAGCCATTCCCTTAACTCTGGAACTCAGATGAACCTCTGTGGCAGTTCACCTCCATGCAGGTTATAACTCAGTCTTTCATTTGGCTGTTGGTCAGTTAGCTCTATAGGGTAATTCAATGGAGGATGTTTGTCCCATGTGCAAACTAGGGAGTTCAGTAACAGAGGATGAACCCACATTAGATAAACTCACATTGGGTAACGTTTGCACATTCCTTCTTCCATTACTCTCATTAGCCAACAGCCTGCCATTCAAGTTATCCTGCTACTGTGATAAAGTATGTACAATCCTTGTAAGGTTTGTTGTAGATGCAGCAAAATTGTTCTCATTTTGTGTTTGTGAGAACAAATTAGGGGTATTAAGTTCACTTTCATCAGCCACTACAGTGAAGCAACTGTTACGTTTGGTGAGGAATACAACCACAGTGAAGCAGCTGGACATCCTGTTATTCAGACTAACCAGCAAGGTGACTTTAATATATTTAACTTTACTACTGTGACTATAGATCCTAATTTAATTGAACTTTTATCAAGGGGATTGACATTTATACCAATGCAGAAAGCAAATATAGGTACCATACTGATGGACATTAGACTTTACATTAGTAAGTTAAATTTACAGCTTTTATTTCATGGTTGTGAAATGAATAATGTGAAAAGCCAGGGTTCCTAGTACTTTTAACTCTCCCCTGTATCCCACACTAGCACTAATTCTAAAAAATGTGTGAAATTATTTTTATTTATTTATTTTATATTTGTTGACCGGGATAGTCCGACTAGATTCATGTCCATTTTCAGCAGAGGCCTGGGGAGAAAAGCTTCAAGGTAAGAAGATAAGATTACTAAATGCAATATATACACTGGTTGCATACTTAACACGTTATACAAATTCCAAGGTTAGAGAGAGTCCCAGGTGTAAGTCCGGGTTATGTAACACAACTAAGCTAAATTACAATTTTTAACACCATACTAGAGGAGAGTTAGTCAGGTTTGATACATTGACATAGCCAGTTTAGTTTCAAATATTGTTTTAGTCTTTTCTTAAATTGACTCAGGGTGGTAAGTAAAGTAATATCAGCCGGCAGTGAGTTCCAGGATCTACCTACAGAGTTGGCAAAGAAAGAGTCACCGGCTGAGTTATTAGTTTTGATAGTTTGAACTAGCAGTCTATTGGAAGATCGAAGAGGTCTAGGATTATTATATGGGGTGATGATGTTTTTAAGTGCAGGAGTATTGTCCGAATTGTAAAGGATTTTATATGCCATAATCAGTTAGTTATACTGGATTAAACTGGGCAGTTCTAGCCACCCAAGCTGGTTTCGATTGATACTGTGGTGTGTCCTATAAGGCAGACCAGTGGCAAATCTGGCAATGTTGTTGTAGCTGATAGAGAGTTTGTTAAGGACAGACTTGTTTAAGTTAGAGAGCAAAGGGGATGCGTAGAAAAGAGTTCAGAGTAGGTGAGAGTGTACTATGGCAATTCTAGCAGGTGGGGTTAGGAAAGCTTTAATTCTGTAATGTAACCTTAGCTTTTTATTGATGGTTTTGATGGTTTAATTAACATGCAGGTCGAATTTAAGAATATTATCTATGATAACACCTAGTAGTTTTGTAGAGGTGTCTGGGGAGATTATAATGCCATTATTGGATTTTATGGTAAACGTAAATGCAGTGGACCTATGAGTTGGTGAGAAAAGTAGCAGCTTTGTTTTTTGGGGATTTAAGATCAGACAACAACCAGAAAGCCAGTATTCTACTATGTTGAAGGTGTTCTGGGTAGTTGACCATAGTTCGGTCTGAGATGTGGCTGAGGAGATCAGGGTGGAGTCATCAGCTTATTGAATACAGCTGACTTTTTGGATGACAGTATAAAGGTCATTGATGAAAATGGAGAACATAAGGGGCCCTAGTATAGAACCCTGGGGAACACCAAGGGAGCTGTGTAGGAGGTTAGATAGTTTGTTTTGCCAAAGCACAGCCTGCTGTCTGCCACTCAGATAAGGTTGGAACCATTGAAGGGCTTTAGTATCTAGACAGAATATTTTCAGGGTGTGAATTAGTAGTTGGTGATCAACCATATCAAATGCATTGGAGAGATCCAAGAATAGGGCAGAGGATAGGTTATTATTGTTGCAATTATTGTTTATGGTGTTAGAAAAAGCTAAGAGGGCTGAAGTGGTGCTGTGGTGTGGTTGGAAGATGTGCTGGGAGTCAGCCAAAAGATTATTCTGAATTAGGTGGTGTAGCAGTTGTCTACAAATACCTTTTTCCATTATTTTTGCAAGTGGAGATAATATAGCTATTGGCCTATAATTAGATAGTTCAGTAGAGCTACATCCTTTGTGAAGTGGGATTACATAGGATATTTTCCAGATGGTGGGGATTTTGGCTTCTACTATGGTTCGATTGATTAGTATTGAGATGGGGTAAGCAATGGCATCTGCTGCTTTTTGTAGATGCTCAGCAGGGAGTAGATCAGCAGAGAGTGTAGCTGGTTTTAATTTTTTGATCAAGGCATGGATAAGTGAAGTGGCAACTGGTTGGAAACTGAATGAGAGTTGGTGTCCTCAGGGCCAGGGGAGCTTGGAGGTAGTTGGCTAGTTAGGGCTTGGATTGTCTCAGTGAAGAATCGATTAAAACTGTCTGAGACTTCATCAGGTGGTTTATCAATGGTGGCTGCAAGGGTTGGGGTGGAAGTGTGTCCAGGAAGTAATAGTTTATTTATATATATATATATATATATATATATATATATATATATATATATATATATAAATTGATTTTAGAAATAAATTATATATATAAATTGATTTTAGAAATAAATTAAAGGGCTCTTATTCTCATGGAGGATTGCAAAAGAATATGAGTAATGAAAATGTACTGGAACTAAATGCTTTGAGGCTTGCCAGCATCAGAGTCATGAAGCCAGACAAGGGTGGGGGTTGTATTTATGACTAAGGATGATTATAACTGTAGAATGGAGGAAATGTTGAAACAGGACAGTTATGAAATGGTGTCTTTAAATGAAATAATGTAGCATATGGGAAATAAGAGGTTACATTAATGATTTATTTGTGGTCAAATAGACTTGGATATATTTAGCTATTTAACAACATCAGTACCTATCACATCTGTTATCTTTGGTACTCCAAAGATTCAGAAGAATCTTGCTAACCCTCCTCTATGCCCCATAATTAATGGGAATATTTCAGCCATATATACTTGTGCTGAGTAGTTGATGGTATCTTGAAAAAATATGTAGCAATGGAACACCAAATTTGTAAAGACTCCTGGTCATTTTTAAGGGACATGAATAATCAGGAATGTAGAGAAGAGCTCAACTTTATAACTGTGGATGTAAAAGACCTTTACACAGTCATCCCCCATAATTTAGGAATTGAATGGGTGGTAGATGTGCTAGTAGAAAGATGTACCCCTGAAAATTAAACTAGATTAGTTGAAGAACTACTATACATTATTTTAGAAATATTTTTTTTTTCATATTTAATGGTACATACTACCTACAGAAAAGGGGAGTAGCTATGGGGTCCCCATGTGGAGGTAGTTTCGCCAACCTAGTTGTGGCCTTCTGGAGCACCATTTTGTGTTTACCAGAAGTAACATCAAAGATAAAATCATGTATTATACGCAATTTTTGGATGATATATTTATGATCATAAATGGAGTTAAAACTACGGCCAAGGAAATAGTGGACGAGATGAATGCCAGCACATCCTTCCTAGAATTCACATCCAATTTTGACAGGGTAAAGATTGCTTATTTGGATGTGGAATTAACTAAGGACAATTTAAGGGGATGCTGTTTATCTAAAATTCATAGAAAGATAAACTACACGAACACATTGTTACATTACACAAACTGCCATCCACAATATCAGAAAAAATCTATAGTCAAATGTTAGCTGGTTAGGGCAACATGGGTGATCACCTTGGATATAAAATTCATGTGGGAATGCAATCATTTAAAACAAATGTTTAAAAGAAGGGGCTACCCAGACATGTTACTGCAGGGACTCATAAAAGAGGTCCAAGTAAAAAGAAGGGAGGGCACTTCTCACCCATTTTGGGACCACCAGCCTTATTAGCTCATATGCTTAGCCCTGCCACCTTTGAGAGTAATAGTGCTGACATAAATATGCCAATGCATAGTAATAACAATAGTGATAAAATAGATATATTTTCAGCTTAATTACTACATATACACCTTATGGTGAGTCCATAAGGGGCACCCTGTTAAAAAACTGGAGTATTCTTATGGAATACATACATTTTAAATCTAAATATGGTGCCCTACCAAGACTTATGTATAGAAAAGAGTTAACTTAAAAAATATATTGGAAAAAAAGCATAAATTGTACAACCGGAACCCAGGAATGGATAAATGTGAAGCATGTGCTATAGGTAGGGACTATACAATTGCTAATTGGAATTTTTAGCTCACTGCTAGATATGACTGTAACTCTAAAAGCATGGTATATTTGGCAAGATGTCAGCTCTGTTCGGCATTTTATATTGGCAAAACCGATCATAGGTTCAAAGAAAAGATCTATGAACACCTTTAAAGTATAAATAGAAACAGAGAAAATAATGCTTTGGCCAACCACATTAGGGACAACCCTGGGCACCACTTTAAATTTAAGATGATAGACCAGGTGAGCCCTAGAGGTGGGAATACATCCCTTTTACTCGAAAGCCAAGAGTTATGGTGGCAACTTACTTTAAATGCACATAGTTATCCAGGCCTTAATGAGCTGCATTCTCTTATGTGTACCTCAAGCTTAAAAGTTTATTACGCTGAATGAATTTATGAAATTCAGTATAGAATGTTCTTATAAGACAATATTTTATGTAGTTATAGGTTTCTGTGGATAGACCTTTTTGATTTTTTGATTATTTTTTATATATTAATAATGATCCACTTTGTGCTTAAAACTTCTTTTAAAGTATATTCAAATATCTTTATAAATATATATATGCCTTTTAACCACCAGTTTTAAACTTGTGATGCTATGCATTTTATTGGTCATGTGATTTCATGGTTATATAAAGATGGGTTTTACTGTTTCAATTTGTCTGAAGACGTTCACTTGATTTGAGTGAGTGAAAGTGCTCACATATTAAAGTGTTGGTTTGCCTTTGGAGCTGTGGCCCTTTCTTACTTATTTTATTAGTGCTTTATCTGTTGTTTTTTAGCCTATATTAGGTGCAATAGGCTGAAATTTTGCACCATTCATTGGAGTCTCATCATCTGTTGATATGGTAGGTGGTGCTGGTGAAGGTGCACACTTTCAGGTGCAGAGATGGGGTGCTCAGGAGTCCAATGCCTTTGTTGGACTCCTGATAAAACATTCTGAACCCAGGCTGATGCAGGGCAGTTTCCAGGGCTCTGAATGGAAGGTGGAGTCCTGGGACCAGTTAGTCAGGGAACTCATCAGTGCTATTGGTGTCCCCCACACAGGTAAGCAGTGTTACCACCATTTTAATGACCTGAAGAGGAGGAAGAGGGGAACCTTGGACACCTGGGTCCAAGAGGCACTAGCTGGGAATGCCCCACAAATATGTCTGTTTTCCAAAGTTTTCTCAAACTGCAATCTGAATGTCTGCAAAACTGGTATGCATAATGGTGTGCTTCTCTTTTAACAGCTGCAGCTGAGAGGGCTCATAATGTTCAGTCCCATGCCGGGCGCCTGGCCAGGTTGCACTGTGAGTGTGGCAAGTACAGATTTATTAAGCTAACTGTTGTGCAATAAGCAAGAAAGAGTAAGGCTTTTACTGCCATAAAGTATACATAATAAAAACTGTAGTGCGATAAGTGGGCAAGTAGAACTGGAGTCCAATAAGTGGGCAATTAGACCTGTACTGCAATAAATGAACAATAACAATCGTATTGCAATAAATAATAAACAATACCATTCACAGTAAGCAAAGTGGTGTACAGCAGGGTTGTGTTGTCATAACCATTACAGTAGAGCTGTATACATTGCTTGTCTATGGTAAGGTTGCTGCAGTGAAGTGTAACACTGTCTCCAGGACAATATCAGTCACATAATGCTCTCTGTTCCTCCTACTCCAGGTAATAAAGGTATATGGGTGAGGTAGCCCACTCTGTGGGAAGATATTGTGTGTGGACATCACAGACATTTATCAGCAATACCAATAAAGTGTTAAAGCAGCATTGCTGATTACTACAGAAATCTGTTTTAATGACTGCAGTACAGCTGTATTCCATGCATGTGTGTTCCACTGTCACTGCAGTCAAGTACAGTACTGCAATAGTTCTAGAATGCAAAACAAATTCATTCAAATAATGTTCTCATTTTCTCCCACTCCAAGAACAAAAGGAATATGGTTGAGGTAGCCCATGTTATGAGCAGATGTGATTGCGCCAACATTTCACAGACACTTACCAGAAATACCAATAAAGTGTTAAGCAGCATTGTTGATTCCAAAGAAATCTGTCTAAATATTTCCAGTACAGCTGTATTCCTTGCATGTCTGTACACTAAGCTGCTGCAGTCAATGCTACATTTTTTGCAGATGCTCTATTCCCATGCCTGCTAACTAAGGCATGACATATGTCTAGTTTATGTACTGTACAAAAACATGCCTCTCAAGTGTCACCATTTCTCGTAATATAATTAAAACTGACTAATCTGTCTGTCACAGGATTACCAGAAAAATGATTATGTGGAATGCAATGTATTGCCAAATCTGCTTACAGAACATCTTGGTAGTTATACAAGTCCACATTATGTGAAAGTGTTCTGTGTAGTTGTGTACCTGTATTTGTTATTGCTTGGCCCATACTGACCCATGCTAACAGCTGGAGAGGTATACACATGCTACATCAGCTATAGGAGAACTGTAGTCACTGTACTCAAAACTGACACTGCACTCCTGTATAGTATTTATTATCAATGTTTTCAGGGATATAGTCCGCATTGTCAGTAATGGAATGTTTCTCTCTCTCTCCCCACCTCTTATCTTTATTTATTTATTATTGTTATTTATTATTATGATTTAATATTGACATATTTTGTTAAACTATATTTTTGCAAAATGTGATGTATTATTGTTATTTATTTTTATGATTTAATATTAACATATTTTGTTAAACTATATTTTTGAAAAATGTGATGTATTATTGTTATTTATTTTTATGATTTAATATTAACATATTTTGTTAAACTAACTATTTTGTTGGCCTTGTGGTTTAATTCTTACTGGTATGCTGTTAACATACTGACTGTTATGTTGCTTAATGTTGTGTTATGCATAATATACATTCATATGTATTTGGACTGATAAATATGATGTTCCATTCTGTTAATACTAACAATGATTTGGTTATTACTAACCTTAACGTTTTGCTATACCTCATTTACCACAGCATGTCAAGGTAGGCCGGTTCCGGCTTATCTGCATAACTTGCCTCATCTGGCTGTGGCACTGGGTTTCAGATATGCTGGGACCCAAAACAGTGGTGCCCCCTCTGCTGCTGCAGCACAACCTGCAGCATTGGGAAGTACCTCCCCACAGGACAGTGACAGCCCCCCCCCATGGGAGCAGTGGTGGAGGGGGGATTCATTACCCAGGCTGAGCTGCTGGTTTTTGTGCACAGGATAGCCTACCATGGGTTTGACTGCCGCCTGCACGAGACTAAGGACATGCTGGCCAACCTGGTGGTGCAGCCTCGCCCTGCCAACCCCGGGGCAATGATAGAGCAGTGCTGACAGTCCCATGGGTGGGGATGTGAGTCATACTGCTGCCTTGTGGAGGCACATGGGATATAGATTCCACAACACCCTCCCTATCCAATGTGTTCACCCCCCCCTCATGTGTCACACACTGCCCCTGTCTGCTGTCTTGTTTGCTTTGTCTGTCTGCAAATGCATTCTTACCTACCCAACTTACCTCCCCCACACGTACCTAGGTCCCTTTCCCAACATTCCACTCTCACCTTAAAAAAAAAAACAAATGGGCACCTGCCCCCCCCCAAAAAAAAAGTGTCTTATGCATAGCTCTCCATTTCACACGTGTCCACTGGACACATGTAATTTGGTCCAATTGCCTTGTTAATGCAGTTATGTTGCCTGCACCTCTCTCTCTGGGGTGAGAATTCAAAGTCATGTACAAATTCTGTCAAAGTACACAGTTGTTGTACAAGAAATGGATAGCTATAGTTCTTTCCTACATCCTCCCTGCATATCCCTATCTACCTTTTACTATGTCTTTTCCCCTGCTTGCATCCCATTTCACCACTTTTCCATCTCTCCATTTTTTTTTCTTTATATTTTTTAGTGCGGCGCTGTACAATGCGCCAAGTCTCGCAGCTTTACTAAGCTCAGATAAACAGAGCTATATTGAATATATGTCTTTAAAAATGTAATACACTCTTACAGAATAAACACCTGTCCCATATCTTGAACTCAAGACCATTGCACCTGCAGACCACTGCATTACACTGTCACATTACACAATTCTTAAGTAAGGCAGGTGGTTTAAACAAAACATAGTAATTGACAGTTAAAGTCATTATGCATGTTTCAGTGGAGCTGCGCGCCACTTCGCACAAACCTGATTACAAGGTAATGGAAAAAGGGGGGGGTACCTTGGACTCTGGTGCAATAGTGCACCACTAAAAAGCCAAAGACATAATAATGGATGTAAGTGAAGCCTGTGATAGCAGGCAAATGTGCCCTTTTAACAGCAACATGTAGAAAGACACCTGCTAAGGCATTAATGGTAAAACACATGTTCAGCTGAGACCCTGGTGCAGAAATACATCCATATAAAGCCATGCATATACTGAGGGATGTAAGAAATGTTTGTCACAGCCTGTATGTGTGAAAATATATCTTGCATGTACACCTGATGTAGCATTGACTCAGTAGTTCAGGCTGTTAAATGCCTTGCAAACAGTGCATTTTGTTACACACAGTCCTGGGTTCAAATCCAGTGGTGTAGCATTGGAATTATAGAATTGTTATATTTATTCCCCATATCAATCAAAGACACAACAAACATGTGGCCTATTACTTTGTTAGTGATACTGTTGCCTAACATACTTCCCTTAAACACATGCCTTAATTGGACAGGAAAGGGTAGCCACATTCTGGTTTTGCCTCTACAGCGCTGCTGACACAGCTCCCACAGTTACTCCTACAGCTTGTTGTCTTCCAAAGTGTTCACACTCTCTGTCTATGCGTATTAGCTGCAGCAGCAGCTGTAGCCTGTAGCACACCCATCTCTATGTAAAAGTTGCTGCTACAGACCTACCCTCTGCAATGAAGGTGTCTCCTCACCCCAGTAATGTCCAGCACAACATATCAGAAAAGGTCCCTAATCTACATAAAGACCTTATATATTGTACTGTTGTTGCATGTGATTGGCTGATGATAGTACAAATCAGCTGTATTGGCTGCAATTAGCATTTCAGAATGACAGATTGTTTAAGAGGTAATCATCTGCTGATGAGAATTTATGTTAAAAAAGCAAGCAGCTACCTATGAGAAACCAGTCTGTATGAGGCGTTTCTCACACAGAACACACATATTCAAAATAGTAACTATCAGCACATATCAGCAGAGGAGTACTGCAGTCCATTAGGTATGTAACCATTTTTTTACATCAGGCTGCAGATGCGTGAATATACTTTAGGGGGAATAGGGATCACAGTAATAAGCTGTTGGTATTACTGTGATGATGACACGTCAATGATCTCCAGATTTGTTACACATACAGAAGATGCGCAAAACCACAAAGGTAGAATGCATAATATCAGTGTGGCACACTGGACTCATGGGACTTCCCCTTTATAGAGGTTGTAATTGTACACTGCTATTTGTTTGGCACAGTTGTTTTCACATATTATCAGGGGTTTTGGCCCTTGGGGACACACTACAATAGACTCCAGTGTGGGCTGTATGATCATACAGCAGTGTCTGTCATGGCACACACGGGAATACCTGACTATCGATAGTATTCTAGTTGTATCCACAAGCTTAGGATGTTTTCACACTGCGGAATATGACATGTGTGATTAAGAAGTGGATATTGCCAGCCATTCTGTCCTTGCTGTATCTCTATATAGTGTACTTCCACTTATGTGAACATGACGTGCTCCCATGTCATTGTCTTTTAAGAAACATGTATGCACAACACTGTGCAGCTTTCATAGATGCATAGAATGAGTTGGTACTGGAAGGGCTACATCAGCACCATGAAGTCCTTCTGTCCAGGGGGAGGCACAACAGGGAACAAGGGGAGGCATTGTCATCTGACCTTGTCCGTGACATCAATGCCACAGGTCTTCAGAACAAGACATATGAGTATGTGCAGCACCGTGCAATGGACATGATCAATGCTGCATGCAGAACAGCGGCAGATATAACCAGGGATCATGGACCATCGGTGGAGGGCCTGCAGTGGAACAACCACTCTCAGCCACAGAGGAATTCCTGGCAAATCTAGGCATGCGCAACAGCTCCTAGGCATCCATCACACCCTATATCGTAGATATAGATGCTACAGTTTCCAAGGCAGAGGAGCATGCAGGTAAGCTCAGATTCATCAGCACTGCAATACTGTAGCATTCAGTGAGTTAGGGCATACATAGTTTTATGTGGGTGTCAGGTCTGTCTATTTTTTTGGGAGGGGATAAGGGTTTAACTGCAGTTTGACTGTCATGCTCAGATTTTGACCACTATAACATTTAACACAGTAACTACAGTAAATGTGAGATATATGGATGTATTACCATGTGGTGGTACTGATGTTACCTCTCCCTCAACTTTTCACAGGTCCATCAGGTATCACACAAGCCCATGGTCCTTCTCCTGGTAAGCATGACACTATTTTGCTATTGATATATGTTTACAGCATTGTAATCCCTAGACTGTCATCGCAGGCCTGCTGCCTTTATTGTTGTACTGTTGGCATGACTGCCAAAAGCACACATATTGTCTAACATTACAAATGTTAGAGTCATACCTATGCCTTGTAGGTGTGAGCACACTGATAGATGAGACACTATTGTCATGACAGTACAGAGTGTCATATGTGTCAACTGTGCAGAGTCTACACTAATGTCAACAGCGTACCTCACTGCTGCTGATGAGACTGCAGTGTAATGAGAGTTTATTTAACAGTAAGTACAGCTGTTTGTGGGAAAAGTACTTTCCTCAAGTCCTACTATATGAGGTTGGGTTATCAACAGGTCTGTCATAGTGACAACAGTGTATAGAGCCTTACATATATCACAACAGATCTACTTTGACCCATCAAAATTACACTTTATCAAATTCTACTTACTCGACTGCACTTCTCTGAAGCAATGTTAAACCAAAAGAACAGTCTGCAAAAATCCTTTCCCTGTGAAAGGAACCACTTGGCCACCATGAAAAAAATCCTGAATGGACCAAAACTAAAACCATCAAAGTGGGGGGCTTCTCCTCCCATCCATGTGGAGGGCTTCACCCACCCCTCTTATTTAAATAGACCAACTCCAAGATCGCACTACACTGAAGAAAGGGCAAAGTTTACTATGGTGACCAAGTGCTTCCTTTCACAGGGAAAAGATTTCAGCAGTCCATTCTTTCAGTTTAACGTTGTTAGAGAGAAGTGGAGTCAGGTAAGTAGAATTCGATAAAGTGTAATTTTGATGGGTCAAAGTAGACCCATCACAACATAGTATTACAGAGAATAATAGTGCAGGCAGTAATGTACTGATTTTTCCTTTCTTATCACAGATGACTGGGGGGTTGGTCTTTGTCCCTTACACAAACTGATGTCAATGTCTCCTCAGACTCTGATGATGATGGTGGCTGCGGTGTGACACAGGTGGGGGATTCGGGGGCTGAATCTGTCCCAGAGGTTGACATCCCTCATTTGTTCCCATTGTTAATGCACTCAGTTAGTATTCCCACACATACCCAGCCCCCGGAGACCACAGATATTGAACAGTCAGAGGGTGGGCACATTGAACAGGAAACTGTAGCAACTATGTCTCCAGTGAGTGTAGACACTGAATATAGCCAGAGAGCTGCCAAGGTCCCACACAGGTGGATTGAAGGGGTGCTTGTAGGAGGCCTGCTGTCCATTCACCACCTGCTGCAGGTATCACATCACAGGTCACTTGTGGCATGTTTTGGGCTATCATGGTGGCACAGGCACATTCTGAATGGAAAACCAGATGTATGCTTAGGATTAATGATGCAGCACAGTCTGAAATCCATGACTGCCTCCACCACATTTGGGACTCCCTGGATCAGTTGACTGATGCAGTGGACAGAAGACAGGCTGAGACAGTGTCTGTCTTGGATGGGACATTGTCTGTGCTGGAACATATGGTTGGAGTTGAGCATCAGACTTATGGACGTAAGTCAGCAACCCCATCTGCTGAGACTCCACGTGGCCATGCACAATCATACTCCCATAGTGGCAGTACATGCAGTGCTCCCGAGGGGAATGTGCTGTCCACACCACAATATGGCAGGCCAAGGGCTCATGGTCCTGGTCATTGTCATCTTGCAACATGTATAATATGCACAGCATTTTATGTTGGTAAGACAACTAGAAAATTAAGGGAGCGTATAATAGAACATAAGTCCGAGATTAGAAGAAAAGTGGTGACAAATGCATTAAGCAAGCATGTTATGGATAATAATACACATACTTTTAAGTTTAGAGGTATAGGTGTAATTGAAATGGGTACTAGGGGAGGAGATATGAATAACATTCTAGAACTAAAAGAATATGAATGGATCATTAGACTACAAGCAGATGTTACACCAGGTTTGAACAATACTGTCAGCATAAAACCTGTATTAATTAAAAGGCAGAGAGAGAATATTTAAGAATGTAATTTAACTTATATTTTAACTCTTAAGGAACTGAATATGGTTATATGATTTTATAAGGATGTATTTATGTATATATCTGTTGCACAAAATGTATATGTGGGGAACAACTGTGTATATATGTATGCATGTGTATATGTGCATTTATATGTGTATGTGTGTATGTGCATGTATATGTATGTATGTGTGTGAATACATATGTATATGTATATTATACGAATAAGTGTATATGTTTTAAATGTTTTTTAAAAAAATGATGAAGGTTATTTTAAATGAAGTAATTTAAATATTTAATTGTTAGTTAATAATGCTAGGTTAGGCTGGCTGAATCATGTGATTTTATTGGTATCCCTATTTAAATGTTGATGAGATCCATTAACTCTATGTACTGATGAAGGGTGGTTAACTTGAAAGCTTTACTTTATTAAATCTTTTGGCGTTTAAAGTGTTTTCTTTGGAATTATTTTTGCGCAGTTTCACCAGGAGTTTAACTATCGTTCCCATGGGGACACAGTCCCAGCAGACAGCAGTCACAATCAGGTAATAAAACTGCTTCTGACCTTCGGCATGGAGGTGCCAGTGCAACTTCTGGCAGAGCCAGCCTGTGTTCATGGCCGGAGATAGTGAACTGTCAACATGTACGGTCCAAAGCTGTCCAACATACACACATGTAGGGCTTGCACTGAGCTTGACTGTGTAAATGCACACACACACACACACACACACACACACACACACACACACACACACACACACACACACACACACACACACACACACACACCTGTCAAATGCAGGTCACTTACAGACACATATGTCACCTTTCCATGGTCTATCTTACCTACTTCCCTTCCTAACTCACACATATGCTGTCAACCGTTTGGGTGAGCCTAGGCCTTCTGCACCCCCACACAACACCTTGTGCAAGGGATGATACCTGTGCCACATCCCTGTCATCCTTGCCATTGATGCAGTTAAATGAAGATTCTTGTCTGATACACAGGGTGACTATATTAGTTGACATGTACGTGTGTAATGCAGTGTTGTTTTCCATGCCACTTGTGGTTAACAACAGATGCTGTATGCTGACATTTGTCATGAGTATGCCACATACTTCTGTGTACCTTATATTGCATGATGTTGTAATTGCTGTATAGTTACATGATGACAGGTGTGTCACGGAACTGATTATGCTTTTGTTTCAGGGGTCTGTTGGGATAATCTATGGATGCACAGTGGCAATTGAACAGAACAGGATGGCATGTCAGCGCAGCAGAAATATGTCTTCAGCAAGGTACAGCACTATATATGCATGGCCAACTTGGAACCAAACCAACAAATACTAAAAAAAAGCATCTGGAAAACAGCAATCAATACACGTTGTATTATGAAAGTAGAATGTCCACAAATTTGTAACAGCAAACCAGTCCATGCTTTATTGTAAAAGTAGATAATCCACAAAGTTGTTGACTTAGGTTTCGTCCCCACAACAGGACTTCATCAGAACAGGTAAAAACTCACATACACTCCTTTTTATGTGTATCCACCCAGTACACCAATTAATTTCCCTCCAAATTATTTAAAGCAACATGACCATATTCTCTCAAAACTTACTAAAAAGGCATTCAACATATTGTTTATATAAATAAAATTATTGATAAAATATTTTGAATATTTTGATTTATATAAATATAAAATTCATAATACTATTATCATTTCATTTAACACATGCATATACGAATTATAATTCTAAAATAATAAATATGACACCCCAAATAGACATACAAACCTAAACATGCATCCAGCCTAGGTTGCCATTTGAGTTCACATATATCACAATATACATCTAATACCTTACCCTGAATATCATTTTTAATTTGTTGAATTACACAAAATTTAAAATAATGCTCTGGATATTCAGCAATATATCTGGCAAGGGCATTGGTGGATATTTTTTGCATGGAGTTTATGGCCATTAGTATGTCAACAGGCACATATTTGCAATACTGTCTTGCAGGATAATGGCATGACTGCATGAGTGATCACAATTTGCAGGCATCGGCCAACATTGCTAGCTGCAGTCAGTCAGTAGTCGCATGTATTGTAGTTAAGATGGCCCAGATTTTCTTTACCATCCACTTGAACCAGTCTGAATCCTAGTTATAAATAGTAACAAATAATAAACAGCAATAATAAAAGAGCAGTTGAAGGCATTTTTGAACTACATCAATAGCACAGTGGACTTTTTAAAATGTACTTATCAGTACAGTGCAGAAATGATAACATGTTTAAATATCAAATTGACAATAGACAGGCAATTGAAATGTTTGAAATCCAGCATCTATAGAAAAATCACCTTTTCCAATTCATATTTGGATTACAACAGCTGGCACCCTCACCATCAGAAAAGGTCCATTGTTAATGGTCAGATGGTGAGGTGGCCAGGATGGTCAGTAATGACCAGAAGTTCCTTACAGAATTGGAATTTATGATCACTATGTTTAAAAGAAGAGGATATCCAGGGACCCTATGTATGGATGTTAGGGAAGAAATTATTCAGAAAAGGAATAATGGTATGTATAAGGCGATCCTGATAGAGGCTGCTGGGCAAGTTTCTAATCAATTGGCAGCTAATATTGATAAAGTAGAATTAAAAAAAATCAAAGTTAAGGTTAATTATCTGTCACTATTTATAACCAGGATTCAGATTGGTTCAAGTGGATGGTAAAGAAAAACTGGGCCATCTTACAGTTAGACAAGAATGTAAAAAGTAAGATGGGTGGTGTCCCCAGGTTTGTGTTTCGGAAGGACAAATACTTCAAAGAGATCTTGCAGAAGGGGTCCCATCAACAGACATCTAATGCTGAGAGAATGATGGGTAACTTTAAATGTGGGAGATGCAGCACATGCAAACACAGTATGGAGATGGGTAAAAACATCAAAGTGAATAATTATTTTATCTCCTTAATGGGGCATTATAACTGTTACACTCAAAATGTGTTGTATTTAGCCATATGTGAGGCATGCCCTGCATTCTATGTGGGAACAACTTCCAGACACTTTAGGGAAAGAATTAACGAACATGTTTTGGACATCAGGCATCTTAAATCCGCTAATGCCCTTGCCAGACATATTGCTGAATATCCAGAGCATTATTTTAAATTTTGTGTAATTCAACAAATTAAAAATGATATTCAGGGTAAGGTATTAGATGTCCATTTAGATATATGTGAAATCAAATGGCAACCTAGGCTGGATGCCCAAAACTATCTGGGAATTAATGATTGTGTTAGCATTGCCCCTATATTGAGGTTAAAAAATATACTGGGAAGGTAGGTGGCTAAGCTAACACTGGATTAGTTTAGGTTAGTTTGTCTATTTGGGGTGTCATATTTATTATTTTAGAATTATAATTCTTATATGCATGTTTTAAATGAAATGATAATAGTATTATGTATTATGAATTTTATATTTATATAAAAACAAAATATTCAAAGTATTTTATCAATAATTTTATTTATATAAATAATATGTTGAATGTATTTTTAGTAAGTTTTGAGAGAATATGGTCATGTTGCTTTAAATAATTTGGAGGGAAATTAATTGGTGTACTTGGTGGATACACATAAAAAGGAATGTATGTGAGTTTTTAACTGTTCTAATGAAGTCCTGATGTTGGGACAAAACCTAGGTCAACAACTTTGTGGATTATCTCCTTTTACAATAAAGCATGGACTTGTTTGCTGTTACAAATTTGTGGACATTCTACTTTTATAATAGAACGTGGATTGATTGCTGTTCTCCAGGTGCTTTTTTCTTAGTATTTGTTGGTTTGGTTCCAAGTTGGTCTTGTCTCTTTTTTTTGCATGGAGAACATGGATTCTACCCCCAACATTATGGAACTTTTGCAGCAGATAAATCAGCAGTTGTTGGAACACACTGCTCAAATTAAGTTTTTAGCTGACAAACAGCGCCAAACTGGCCAAATCAATCAACTATTTGGAAGTTTGGGGGTTCCATTAACTCACCCAGAATGTGAACAGTCTGTTATCTAATGGCAATAATGCAACTATGAATACTGTCAAAAGTACAAACAATGGGTCTAAAACCCTTGAAGGAAAAACAGGGGTTAACTACACAGAATGATGGAAATGTAATAAATTCAGTTTCCAAGCTGCCAATGAGGTAAATGAAAAAGGTAAAACTCTAGTTAATTTGTCTCTTTCCGAAAGTCTAAAAGCTTTTGAAGTTAAATTATTTAATTTGAAGAAAATACAACTAGAAAATACATATCTTCTTAGAAACATAGAGTTGGGGCAGGTGCCAAAGGGACTGTGAATGTGGCGGTATCCGAATGGAGTGGATAACTACACAGCCATGCTCAATGATGAGCATAAACTGTTTGACAACACAGGTATTGCCCTAATGGAAATTATGGTCAAATACAATGGCATTAAAATTGAGCAATATATAACAGATTTTGAAAAGGAAAATGAGTATATAGTTAATGATCTATTATTTGACCATGATATTACAAACTATGGCAACGTTTTGGACAATGTAGAAAACAGTTGTAAGGCCATCTTAACAAGAAAGCTGAATAAAATAAAAAGAGACATGATGAAATATGCAGTTGCAAGTATTTATCCACTTTCCAGAGGTAACCGGGGTACCGAGGCAATCAGGGGAGTTCGGCCAATGAGGAAGTAGATCGTGATGATGAAATGACGGCGGGGTGAAGAAAATTTAAATTATGGTCGGCAGGTACTAGACCCTTTAGACGAGGGACCCAGGCAGTTGGAGAGTCTGCGCAGAAAAGGGCAAGATGCCTACAAACCAACAAAAGAAGGGAGAGGCAGTATGTGCAGCAGGGAGCATGACCCAAAGTTTGGAATTACCCAAAGAAGGCATACAATTGATATGCAACGAGGCGGTGATGACAGAATCTACACACAGTTCCCCTCAAGTAAGTAAAGTTTATCAGTCCCATGCAGGTCAGTTAACTGGCTTACACAAAATTGTATGTAAGGACAGGCTTGATGAGTCAACAAGCTCGAATATCAAAGACTCTTACAACAAAAGCTTGTATAACACGGCCGCTAGTGTGCCTTTGAGGTTAACTAAGTGTGCGGCAGTGGACACATTAATTGACATTAACATTGGTTTGAATTAGACAAAAAATAAGTTTGACTGTAATTTTGAAACAATTAATCAATTGGTTCTTAATGAGAATTCAGAACCCAATGTGTGTGCAACGTTTGAGTGCTTAAATGTAATGAATCATTAGTCATTGCAAATAGTAGTAATTGCATGTTAAATTATGATTCAAACAGTTCCATAATTTCAAATGAAAGTTTATTGGAGTTAAGTGTTTACTTGACATCTAAAATGTTTGAAGTGGGAAGTGAATGGATGCGGAATGAAATGATTTTGTCCAATATTGATTCAAGCAAAAATGGGGGTGGAGGTATTCAGTTAGATGAAGGAGTACAGCCTTCATTATTCAACAGCACAATGTTTTTAACAACTACTGGGGTTGAAATGGAAAAATTATTGTTTGGGTAATAATGCGATTTTGTCAAATATGGATCAAAATAAACATGGGGAGGGGCAGTCAATTTAACCACAAAGTAGAGTTTTTACAGGCACAAAGTATGGTAGATCAGCCAAGTGGTATACTTTTTGGGGGCACAAGGCCAGCATTTGAGGATATGATTAATAGTGAAAGTGTGACATCAAATGAGATTTCTGAAGAAAATCAAGAAATGTTTAATTATAATGTTTTGGAAAATCCAGAAATAATTACTAACACTTTTGGTGATTATAAAGTATACAATTATTCAAAGATAAAATTGGACACCAGGCATGCAAATTTGCTATAAAAAGGTTTCACATTTTTGCCATGTAGAAAGGAGACACTATCAGCAATGCTAATTGATTTGAAACTATTTGCACGCAAAATGAATATTAGGATGTGGTTTCCTAACAAAGGGAGCAATTATGAACAAAGTGGTTTGGTTAAACCCAGTAAATTTTATCCCCCAACCAATCAAATGGTTGGTCTATTTGAAAAAAATTGTGAGTTAGATATAAGGGAATCTTTTAAGAAATCAAAAAATGATGGGTACACTAATTTGGCCCCGAAAGAATACAAGTTATTAAATGAGTTCGCTGACAACAAAGGGGTGTGTATAATGAGACCTGATAAAGTTAATGGTGCTGTGGTGGTTGACAAAAATGATTCTATAGATGCTATGATAAGTATGTTAATGGACGACAACTACGAGGAAAGTAGCAGTAATGAAATTAACGTGGCATATATGAAGCTTGATCTAATGATTGAAGACATGCATTTTCAGGGGCAAATAACCAAAATAGGATGTGATTTTTTTGAGGAATCCCAGTCCCGTAGTAAGCAGGATATTTGGGATTCCCAGATTGCATAAAGGCCTTGATGATGTTAAATTTAGGCCTATAGTGGATGGCAAATGAAGCAAGACATGCTTCATGAGTCAATATCTGGATTATTATATGCAAAAAGGTCTACGTACTTTTGCATATATTATGAAGGATTCTTGGAATTTTTTAGGAAAATTAAATACAATAACTATTACTGATAACACCATGTTAGTTGATGTTCGTAATCTATTTTCGGTTATTCTACATAAAATTGGATTAAGTTGGTTAGAGTGTCTGATCAAGACCAAGTGAATATATTTATCACCCTGATGGAAGCAGTATTATACAATAATTTCTTGTATTTCGAAGGGCATTTTTATAAACAAGTTACTGGTGTAGCGATGGGGGCCGCTTGTGCCCCCATTAATGCCAATTACATAACGTCCTTTTGGGAACAGGAATATGTATTTCAAAGTGCCCATAATAAGTACATTAAACAATACACGCGTTTTCTGGATGATATTTTTATCGTCTGGGAAGGAAATTGTGAGCAGTTGAAGGCATATTTGAACTACATCAATAGCACAGTGGACTTTTTAAAATTTACTCATCAGTACAGTGCAGAAATGATAACATATTTATATATCAAATTGACAATAGATAAGGAATTGAAATGTTTGAAATCCAGCATCTATAGAGAAATCACCTTTTCCAATTCATATTTGGATTAAAACAGCTGGCACCTTCACCATCAGAAAAGGTCCATTGTTAAGGGTCAGATGGTGAGGGCAGACAGGATGATCAGTAATGACCAGGAGTTCCTTACAGAATTGGAAATGATGATCACTATGTTTAAAAGAAGAGGATATCCAGGGTCCCTATGTATGGATGTTAGGGAAGAAATTATTCGGAAAAGGAATAATGGTATGTATAAGGCGATCCTGATAGAGGCTGCTGGGCAAGTTTCTAATTAATTGGCAGTTAATATTGATAAAGTGGAATTAAAAAATAAGGTGAAGGCTTATTATTCATCACTATTTATAACCAGGATTCAGACTGGTTCAAGTGGATGGTAAAGAAAAACTGGGCCATCTTACAGTTAGACAAGAAAGTAGAAAGTAAGATGGGTGGTGTCCCCAGTTTTGTGTTTCGGAAGGGCAAATCCTTCATAGAGATCTTGGAGAAGAGGTCCCATCAACAGCCATCTAATGCTGGAAGAATGATGGGTAACTTTAAATGAGGGAGATGCAGCACATGGAAACACGTTATAGAGATGGGTAAAAACATCAAAGTGAATAATAATATAATCTCCTTAATGGGGCATTATAACTGTTACACTCAAAATATGGTGTATTTAGCCAAATGTGAGGCATGTCCTGCATTCTATGTGGGAAAAACTTCCAGACACTTTAGGGAAAGAATTAACGAACATGTTTTGGACATCAGGCATCTTAAATCCGCTAATGCCCTTGCCAGACATATTGCTGAATATCCAGAGCATTATTTTACATTTTGTGTAATTCAACAAATTAAAAATGATATTCAGGGTAAGGTATTAGATGTCCATTTAGATATATGTGAACTCAAAAGGCAACTTATGCTGGATGCCCAAAACTATCCAGGAATTAATGATAGTGTTAGTATTGCCCCAATATTGAGGTTAAAAAATATACTGGGAAGGTAGGTGGCTAAGCTAACACCGGATTAGTTTAGGTTAGTATGTCTATTTGGAGTGTCATATTTATTATTTTAGAATTATAATTCTATATATGCATGTGTTAAATGAAATGATAATAGTATTATGAATTTTATATTTATATAAAAACAAAATATTCAAAGTATTTTATCAATAATTTTATTTATATAAATAATATGTTGAATGTATTTTTAGTAAGTTTTGAGAGAATATGGTCATGTTGCTTTAAATAATTTGGAGGGAAATGATTTGGTGTACTGGGTGGATACACATAAAAGAGGAATGTATGTGAGTTTTTAACTGTTCTGATGAAGTCTTGTTGTGGGGACGAAACCTAGGTCAACAACTTTGTGGATTATCTACTTTTACAATAAAGAGTGGACTGGTTTGCTGTTACAAATATGTGGAAATTCTACTTTCATAATAGAATGTGGATTGATTGCTGTTCTCCAGGTGCTTTTTTCTTAATATATGTGCATGGCTCTATAGGTTCATATGCGTATAACAGGCTAACAAGGACAATCGTGGCATTCAGTGTTCTCATGGATCCCTAATCTGTGAAAAGGTCTGCTACCCTTGATAAATGTCACCATGGTTTTGGGAACACATACATCTACAAGTTGTGGTGATGGAGATGACCCACCCACAAATATCCTGTGTCCAATACAGACAGTTTCTAGAAACCAGTAATGATTGTTGTGTTCTGCATCCCATTGTGTAACATGCACATAATGAGTGTCACAGCAAATGTGTGCTTCACATGCAAGGTGGGCCTGTTTCATGTAGGGTGTACTATCTGTGTTACATACCTGTCTCTCCAGCATGCACTATGCATATCACAGTGATGTTGTAGGAGTGTAGAACAGGTGAGACATGTGTTAGTCCTTTCATGGATACAAGGGAGGTACACAGTGGGATCCGACACCTCCCTTTATGGAGCCATACACATCCTCCCCAAAGCATGTAGGAGACAGACTACACATGTACAGTCATGACACGGACTTTAAAGGACATGTTATCAGCGCTGTGTATTGGTGTACCATGGAACCTGTGTGGCTGCTACAGTTGTACAATATGCCTGTGTAGTGACATAGCAAGAGTTACATTGCACACAATGATAGGTGTGATGACTGCCACTGTCAGTATAGTAGTGACAGTCTGGGATTTATATCTCACAGCTGTTGGTGTAGATTGTGCAACAGTTAATGCATCCCCAATCTTACCGACCAGTGAAAGTCAAATGCTACACTACTTTCTGTGTCCATAACTCCATGTGTAATGGCTCAACTGTGTCAACTGTGTGCAGTATGCAGACACTACAATATTTTGCAGGGTAGATGATTTCCCACAAAATAGTACTGTGCAGTTGTTGGCATTTAGTCTTTGTCAGTGACTCAGAAAACAACTGACAGTGTCTTAGGGTAACCTGGATAACTGTTCGTTCTTTGTGGGATTCTCTGACAGCTCCTAATATGCAATCATTTGCTAACATACTCAGTCAGAGGTCACTGACTATGACTGCAGAGAGGAAATATGTAGATGGGGTACACTGATAATGGATGATAGTGTACTCAACTGGTGACTGGCGTCATTGCAATGTAGGTCTCCCAATGCTATCTTGTCAGAGTATGACTGTCAGACACATGCCTATCCACCAGCTGACATAACACTCTGTATATGACATACACAGTTTCCAGCAAGGCCTGCTGGCCTAATATTGTCATACACCTTGTCAGGCCATGGTTGGTATAGTGAAACATATGTCTGACATCCATTGTATAGTATAACAGTCAATGGGCTCTACAGGTTACAGTCGTTAGGCATGATCTGGCCTTGAGAAAAAGTAACAGTATTTGGTCCAGTGCCAATAGGTGTGCAACAGTGCTGCTGCTCATATCCATGCTAACTCCAATCATAGCATTTCAGGTGACATAATTCAGAGATCTGGGGGCACCACTTTGCACTACATACTAGTTGTCCTCTGTGCAAGTAAGTATTACAGTCACTTCTAGCATGTTACAAGAAGACAGTCATGCAAGGTGTCAGTACAGAGCACAAACATGTTAGGGAAGTGTAAAATGTGCACACTTTGTTGCTTAGTCATGCTATGGCTGATTTGCCAAAATGATTGTCCAGTTCCTTACCTAAAATGCCCTGCAGCAGTGCCATGACATCCCCACATGGGGAACCAACGTATTGCAACATGTGTTTACCAATATGGGAGACCAGTACAGCCCCCCCATAGGAAGTCCTCCCTCGTGGGATCTTCCCACAGATCATTCTCCTTAGAACTACCAGCACATATCCCCCTTGCACACAATACAGAGATATATGTTAAGAAAGCCTTTTCTTACCTCCTGTGGGATGGTAGACATAGCATGACTGCACTTCCCCCTTCAGATGGGACAGGCAAGAATGCAGAGGTCTACACCCATGCAGTATGTCAGCAACATTACAACTGCATGAACTTGGCTATACGTGACAGGAGGGACACATGCTGGTCATGGCTCAGCAAACCTGACTGGTGGCCAACTGCTATTAGCAGGCTGTATAATAACAGGTGGACAGTGCTGTGTAACAGTTGGGCTGAGGGTGCCCTCCTAACATGAAGGCACTACCTCCTCAGCTAAAAGAAGTACATAGTGTTGTTATGATGTTATGTAGACATGGTAAGTGACAAAAGTAGCCCATTACACAAAGCAGAACCACAACACACAGTGTAATTACATGTCTGACCTAAAAGGACAGGCTGAGATTGTTGGTAACCTCCTACATCATGCTGCCAAATATGATGGGTCTGTACTCATACCTAACCTGTACTCACACACTGTCTACGTCAACTTCACTCCCTTGTCCCCACCACGTGACACATGACATTTCTACAACCTGTCCCACAAGTTCCATATTTACAGAACAGTTCATAACTGGCCTCTCATTGGAAGATACGCAGCATTAACAGCAGATGATAACATTCCAGGCTGCATTCCACATGTGATCTGACAAGGATCATTAACACCATTGGGATACCCTTGCAGTCATACTGACACTGCTGGCTACATGCCAGCTGAGTGGACAACAGCAACTGTGATATCCTTGCACAGAGGTGATTCATCCACTGACAAACATAACTATGCACCTCTTTGTCTAATTATCCATACCTGTATGCCCATAGGGGCACTCATCATAAAGCTGATCAGCACAGATATATGTGATCTACACACAGTTGACTGTGCACAGTTTGGATGTGTGACAGGGAGAGCATGACTATTACATGGCGGGCATTTCCAAGGCAGTCACCAAGGACCTGGTTGAGGGTACATCAGGGCATACAACCCCTAGAGTGAGGCAGGCCATCTGACTATACCCCATTAAGTGGCCCATTGATGGTGCACATACACAACATAGGGACATCCACCTGTAAGCAACAGTGCTTAACAGGGTGCAGTCCTGTGTCCTCTACTACTTGGACTTAACTGCAGATATATATGTAGCATCATTTCCATCAGTTAGACCTATGTACCTGGAAAGTAGCACATCATTCGCAACATGTGATGTACATACTCAGTGGTGAAAGAACTGGGCACACAGATCTGGCCACACAGGTTTACACCTGATGTGCCCCCAGATCACCATGTCTCTGCAGTGGTATGGCAGGAATCATATGGCATAGCTGAGGCCACAGTCACCTGTAAGTGAAATTATCATAGCCTCAAAGTAATCTTCCCTCAACATGCCATTATCTGAGGGTTCCCTATTAGAAGACCGAAGATGTACTCTTTCAAATGCATCTTGATCGAACTCAAAAGCCTGAAACGGCAAAATATCAATGCGGCTTTTAAGCAAATTCTTTCCCTGAGAAAGAATTTGCTTAGCCGCTTTGTTATTTTGCCGTTTTTGGCACTGTAGTGCGGTCTCGGAATTGGCATATTTAAGTAGTGGGGGTGTGGAGGGTGAAGCCCCCCCCCACTTAATGTAATGTTTAAAGTTTTTTTTTTTTTTTTTTTGTTGGAACAGCGATTTTTTTTCCTATGGAAAAAAAATTGCTGTTCTGATGGTTCAAAATTGTAAGCTTTCACTTACATAGGGTCGATTAATCACCGTTCACTTTTTTTAAGCATTCGGTGATCTAATATAGACCCTATCTGAGTGGAATGGCCATTTGTTGATGGACCTTTTCAAGCAGTACTGGCAAATGCACACAACAGTATGGTCCCTCACAAGGACACTTCACGTCTTCAGTATGTGTTCAATGTGGACGTTCTGCAATGAGTGTCATTGTCATCTGTGGCATATAGACTACTCAGAGGTGATATGGGGCAATGTGTGACCCTCTTGATTGCATTTGCTACCTATGAGGCATAGTATATGGATAAAAAATAAAAAAATAAAATGGCTTCAGAAAGCAACCAATAGTTTTCGTACACTTCAGCAGTGTCCATAGATTGGGAGGGTGGCCTAATGGTTAAGGTGTTTGCCTTACAAACACAAGGTGCAGGGTTTGAATCTGACAAGGGATAATTGGCTAGGCTTAAAATGGCTCGCAAGGGCAGTTAGCTTAGTACTAATCTATGAACCTATGAACCTATGATTAGTACTAGGCTAGCTGTCCTTGTGAGCCATTTTAAGCCTAGCTAATTATCCCCGGTGAGACTCAAACTCTGCACATTGTGTTGGTAAGGCAAACACCTTAACCATTAGGCCACCCTCCCAATAGTCATTTTTTTGTAAGTAACCTTATTATTTCATATGTTTATCTTTTCTTGTTGTTTAAAATATACCTATCAGCATACTTTACTTTTAAACCATAGCTTCAGTCTTCCTTGTTCATGGTTGCCAGCATTATTTTAGTTTTAAACAGTATTTTTTCATAGTGTGTAGAACAGGAATGGTATGGAATGGAAAGGTATATAGTTTAGGTATATATTATCTTCTGGAAAGAGTTATTCATTCAACTTGTAAGTATCCATGCCTATGGTTTAGAACATTGTGCCCCCACACCCCCTTATATTATATTCTAACTCCAGGATCGTACTACAGTGGGGAACAAGGCATATACCTTTTTAGACAAAATTAGTTTCAATCAAATGAGTTTTCAGTGAATTGAGCTTTCAATTGTGCTCAGTCAATTAATTTTCAGTGAAATGAGACTTCGACAAAATGAGTTTCAGTGACATGTGTTTTCTATCAAACAAAGTAGACCCATATATATATATATATATATATATATATATATATATATATATATATATATATATATATATATATATATATATCAGTATATATCTATTTGAGACGACATAGATATGCATATATGATGTATGTGGGAGACAGACAGTGAAAGACGGATATGTATACATATTGGTCTGTATGTATAGACATATCTATACATAACAGGTCATTTTGATGAAGGGGCAATGGAGCTGTTCTCATTTTAACTTATTGCCTGGGCATGCCCAGTAGGACTGCAAATACTTATAAAGTGACTCCAGGCCACACCTACCTGTACTCCAGTCCAGGAGTTTGTGTGTCACAGGCACTGACATCTGTCCCTGTTTCTGCAGTACTGCACTGCACTCAAAATGCACACAGCATTCCCTAGCTGTCTGCTATACTAAATATGTGACTGAGGTTCATAATGTTACTCACACACAGACTGACAGTCTGTAAAAACACCAACATAATACCTCAGATGTGGATATTTCCAGATTTGAACCATCAACACTGTCACCCATGCTAACTTCCATAGTCTACTGAGCCACATAGCCTGCCAGACAAGGAGGAGTCATTCATCACACAATCAACATTATAAATATGTACATTGTTATTCCTGCTTTACATGTGATATACAATGTGTGATTGAGTTGTGTGTTACAGCCCTGAGATTGCCTGGTCTGCTGATATACCGTTACTGACTTACTATTAAAGCAGTTACATGGGAACACTGCTGTGTTGGGGTGGGGGGAACAGCAGCCCATGATCTGCTGGGATAAACAGTAGTCTAAATATCATGTGACCCCAGTGTTTAACATTTCCCTTGACTGATGTAGTGAAAATTCCAACTATGAGGCCTAGTGATTGTTAGGAAACAAATACTATTAGACTGGGTATCTGTAGTCCCATGTGGATGTTACTTCTCTCCTCATAACCCACTGTATTTCTTTGCATAAATACAGCAAATCCATAGAAATTATACCATATTATAGAAATCCTTACAAGTAGTGTGTAGGTTGGGGACTTACCTTGTGAATGCTGCAGTTGACAGAACTGTGGTTCAGGGCTGATTCTGCGTGATCAAGCAGTACAAAGCCAATACCTGGATAGGTACAGGTTGTGTGGGTTGCATGGCATCAACAATTTTATTATATGTATGTGAGCAGGAGTAAGGTGTCAGTGCCTAGGGCCCTAGGCTGTCAGTGGATGTGCTATGTGTTTTCTCTTAACCAAGGCCAGGGCATACCAGGCATGCCTACATATGCCAGTAGGGAGATCATCAGGGGGTTCCCTCCTCTTAGTCCTTCTGTGACTGTGACTGTGGTGACCTAGACAGTGGTGGGAGAGCTGTGTATCCCTTCCTTTAGATGTTCCTGCTGCAGCTGTTTCCACAGGGTCATATTGTGTAGCATGGCACATACTGCGAACATATGTGCATATGCGGCTGGGGAGTACTGCAAGGCTCCAGTAGATATATCGATTCACAGAAACTGTGACTTCAGGATCCCAAACACACACTCTATGATGTTCCTAGTTTATGTGTGTGCCTCATTATGGCATTCTTCCATGGGTGTGTGTGCATTTCTGATGGGTGTCATCATCCATGGTTCCAGTACGTAGCCCACATCCCCCAGTAAATGGCCATGTGGGATGTCCCCCCAACAAATGTCTGGTAGAGCTGCGATTTGTGCCAGATATGGGAGTCATGATAACTGCCAGGGGTGCCAGCACACACATTCATGATAATCCCTTGGGCATTGCACATGACCTGGCAGTTGATGGAGTGGTACCCTTTGAGGTTGACATAGATTCTACCTTCCTCACCGGGTGGTGACTTGATGTGTACATGAGTGCTGTCTATGGCACCCAGTACCTTAGGGTAGTGTGCTACACCATAGAAGTGTTGCATATTGCTGTCCCTTGCCTCAGGGGTAAGGGGAAAAGATATGTGCTCACTGGCATGAGTAGCATGGCATCCTGGAACTGGCGCAGTACTCTGGATGCTGATAATTGTGAGACCCCCATCATGTCCCCAGTTGGTCTTTGGAAAGTCCCTGAAGCTAGTATCCTAAAGGTTATACATGCCTTTGTTTCCACTGGGATGGGTTCCCCTCTGTTGGCTCTGGGTCTGAGTTGAGGGCGGCAGACCTCAGTGAGTTCTTGTAGTATGTCCCTTTCCACCCTGTAGCGCTCTAGAATTTCCAGCTCATGTAGCTCCTGGAAGGTTACCCTTGGTCTGAGCACTCTTATCCTTCTCTGTCTAGGCCTATTGTCAGCAGCAGCACTAAATTCAGCATATAGCACATACAGATGTAGCATATGTGCAGCAGCCCCCAGCATTCTCTCAGTTAAAATTCCCAAGGCTGTACTCCAATGGGGCAGAATATGGTGGAAAAATCAGATTGTGGGGAGTATGCATACTTTATAATGCTCTGCTGTAGGTGCTGACTGTGTGAATGGCTACCTATGATGCATTCCACCTGCCTGGTATATCATTAACATCATTTAATGGTCCTAGTTTCAGTTAAACAGGGGTAAAAACTAATTAATATGTCATTGGCTTTTACAAACGCTCAGCATTGTGGTGTGCCATGCAAACGCACCCTGTAGGTAAACAAAGCTTAACACTTACACAGATAAAGCCTGTAACCAAGGTCCAAATACACACCAAGAAACACCAGACAGTGGTACTGATGGTCAATAAAGACTGGAAAGCAAGTAGCTTAGCATATAAAAACTTTATTCCACGCTTTTGTCTCAACAGGACTTCTTCAGAACAAACAATAAAAACCAAGTAAAGGCAACCACAGTAATATACCTAGTTTAAAACTATGTAAGCCAATAAAAAATCCAAAGCAATTAATCAATTAAAAGCACACTTGAATTATTAAAGCAGCCTGCACTGGGAATTAAAACTGTCAGGGAACCACAGAAAATAAATTAAAATGTCCTAATAGTAAGTTTCCTATATTTAAGAAAACATTTGATGTTAATTGTATCATTTAGACCGGGCTTTTTATCAGACCCTAATCTAATCTGCCACACAGTTTCTTTTTGTTCCACAATATTCTTATAGTCACCACCTCTGGGATCAACAGGCACTTCTTCTAAAACAGAAAATAACAATGTTTTATATTTTGTATAAAGCATTATTTAAATCTTTACTTTTAATACTATATACATGTTCTCTAATATGCTCTTTTAAAGTACGGGTGGTCATCCCTACATAATATGAGTTGCAGCCACTGCATAACCCGATGTACACTACTCCTATACTTCCATAAGAAAAATGACCAGGTACTTGTATAGTATGTTCCAGGTGTGGTAGGGACATGTACGGTCCTTTGGAAATAAATCTACAAAAATTACAATGACCACATTTAAACATCCCCATTCTGACACTCCCAATGCACTTGTTTACTTTACTACTACTTTTTTCAAAAACATTTTTAAGGCAGTTTGTATTTCTATACACAAAATTGGGTCTAGGGCCTAAAACTTTGTGTAAGTCACTGTTACTCTCCACAATCTTCCAGTTTTTCTGAACAATTTCTCTTATACCTTTACAATCCACTGTCATATCAAAATTGCAGACAGTACTATTAATAGATCTGTTAGTTCCAATAACCTGTTTGCTAACAAAGGGATATTTTAAGTATAGATGGATAAAACCTATCCCTTTTGTCCAAAATGTCAAGTTGCAGGCCATTGAGATAATCCAAATCATAACCCCTATCTAAAAACATAGAGGCAATTCCAGAAAACGATTCCTACAAGTCTGAAGGGGAAGTAGTCATCTGGCAAGCCCGGATGTACTGTCCCTTGGGGATATTCTTTTTGATAAAGAAAGGATGGTTGCTTTTAAAATGTAAGTAACCATTCATAAATATTTCCTTTCTGTAGATCTTACTATCAAAACATCCAGAAACTGTATTCCAACCAAGACTGCGTTCTAAAAAGTTAATCTGATGTCCACACCAGCTCTTCACAAATTGCAAAAAAACAGACCTTAAGTTAAGGTCCCGAAGAAATGGTTCACAAACACCATTGTTACCCTCTACAACAAAAACCAGGTAATCTACAAACTTGGCATAAAAATTGACTTTGTATAGTGACCTCAATTTAGTGAGAACAGTAACCTCCCACCATGCCAAGACAATGTTTGCATATGAGGGGCAGCAGAGGACCCCATAGCTACCCCCTAACATTGTCTGAAAACATGCCCATTGAAGGTAAACAAATTGTGTTCCAACACTATTTCCAAAAAGCTACACACTAAACCAATTTGTTTGGCCCCAAGCTTGGAATACGAAGAAAGAAATTCCCTAACTGCTTCCACACCTGTTTGGTGTGAAATACAAGTGAAAAGTGAATCCATGTCCACTGTAAAAATAAGTTTCTCACATGTGTAAGAAAAGGTAGAAGCAAACTCCCTGAATTTATCCAGGAAGTCCCAAGACTCCTTCAAATAGGACATAACCCTTGTACAACAGGATTTAAAAAATAATCTATAAGCAAAGCTAAACGCTCTGTAGGTGAATGAGGTGCCAAAACTATTGGTCTAAAAGGAGGGTGATCTAAAGACTTGTGAGTTGGGGATGCCAAAAAGTGTTCCTACCCTAGGTTTTTCCACCAAACAAAAATTTTATGTATTAAGATCCAAACTTTGATTCATAAGTGCTTCATAAAGAAATGCTCTGATATAATGAAAACTGTGGTGAATTTTCCTAATATTCACTTCTATATATTCTTCAGGATTACTTAATAACTCAAACATGGCAACATTGTATTGTTCCACTGTCATAATCAAAATGTTGCCCCCTTGTCACTTTTCATGCATCTTAGGTCATTTCTATCAACCAACTTTAGTAAGTCTTTATGCTCAGGTTGAGTCAAATTGTCATACCATCTACTACCAGACTTTTTACTGTTCAAAAAACTATCAATTTCCTGAATGCAAACTTCCTCGAACACTTTAAGGGTTTAATTCAAAACCGGGGTATAACAAGATGGTTTACATAACCTAGAGTTACACATTTCAATATGACGTAGTAAATAATTCAAATTAAGTTTGCGAACAAACTGTTTAAAGTCAGTTATAGTTCTGGAAAAGTCCACCTTTTTTGTAGGAACGAAGTTGAAGCCATAACTTAATACATTTAACTGGTGCTTGTCAAAACAAACAGCTGATAAGTTAATAATGTAAAATGTATTATCAAAAGGGTTTACTGTTTGTTGCTTGATGATTCAGAGGTAGTTAAACCTCCCCCTTCATGTTCTGTGTCCTGACAGTTCTGCTCTCTTCTTCTTCTTCTTTCGACTGCTCCAGTTAGGGGTCGCCACAGCAGATCAACTGTTTCCATTTCTTCCTGTCCTCTGCATCTTGCTCTGTCACACCAACCACCTGCATGTCCTCTCTCACCGCATCCATAAACCTTATCGTAGGCCTTCCTCTTTTACTGTTACCTGGCAGCTTCATCCTTAACATTTTATCCCAATATACTCTGCATCCCTCCTCAGCACATGTCCAAACCAACGTAATCTTGCCTCTCTGGCTTTGTCTCCAAACCTTCCAACCTGGGCTGACCCTCTAATATTCTTATTCCTAATCCTGTCCATCCTCATCACAACCAGTGCAAATCTTAACATTTTCAGCTCTGCCACGTCAAGCTCTGACTCCTGCCTTTTTGCCAATGCCACTGTCTCCAACCCATATATCATAGCTGGTCTCACTACCCTCTTGTAGACCTTCTCTTTCACTCTTACAGGTACTCGTCTGTCACAAATCACTCCTGACACTCTTCTCCACCCACTCCATCCTGCTTGTACTCTCTTCTTCACCTTTCTTCAACACTCACCATTACTCTGAACTGTTGATCCCAAGTACTTAAACTCATCCACCTTCACCACCTCTACTCCCTGCATCCTCACTATTCCTCTATCCTCCCTCTCATTCACACACATATATTCTGTCTTAGTCCTGCTGACCTTCATTCCTCTTCTCTCTAGAGCATATCTCCACCTCTCTAGTGTCTCCTCCACCTGTTCCCTACTCTCACTACAGATCACAATGTCATCTGCAAACATCATAGTCCACGCAGACCCCTGTCTGATCTCATCTGTCAACCTGCCATCACCATTGCAAATAAGAAAGGGCTCAGAGCTGATCCTTGATGTAATCCCACCTCCACCTTAAACACATCCATCACTCCCACAGCAGATCTCACCGCTGTCACACTACCCTCGTACTTATCCTGTACCACTCTTACATACTTCTCTGACACTCTTGACTTCCTCATACAATACCACAACTCTTCTCTAGGCAACCTGTCATATGCTTTCTCTAAATCCACAAAGACACAATGCAACTCCTTCTGACCTTCTCTGTACTTCTCCATCAACACTCTCAGAGCAAATATCGCATCTGTAGTGCTCTTTCCTGGCATGAAACCATACTGCTGATCACCAATCATCACCTCCCTTCTTAACCTAGCTTCCACTACTCTTTCCCATAACTTCATGGTGTGACTGATCAGTTTAATCCCTCTGTAGTTACTACAGCTCTGCACATCTCCCTTATTCTTAAAAATCGGTACCAAAACACTTTTTCTCCATTCCTCAGGCATCCTCTCACTTTCCAAGATTTCATTAAACAATCTAGTTAAAAACTCCACTGTCCTTTCACCTAAACACCTCCATGCTTCCATAGGTATGTCAACTGGACCAACAGCCTTTCCATTCTTCATCCTCTTCATAGTTATCCTTACTTCCTCCTTGCTAATCTACTGCACTTCATGATTCACTATCCGCACATCAGCCAAACTTCTCTCCCTCTCATTCTCTTCATTCATCAACCCCTCAAAGTACTCTTTCCATCTGCTCAACACACTCCCCTCGCTTGTGAGTATGTTTTCCTCATTATCCTTTACATATCTTTATTAGCTTGGTCCCTCTGTCTAGCCAATCGGTATAGGTCCTTTTCTCCCTCCTTAGTGTCCAACCTTTTATACAACTCTTCATATGCCTTATCCTTAGCCTTCGCCACCTCTCTCTTTGCCATGCACCTCATCGCCTTATAGTTTTGTCTACTTTCTTCATCTCTTTGACAATCCCACTTCTTCTTCACCAACCTCTTTCTCTGTATACTCTCCTGTACTTCTTCATTCCACCACCAGGTCTCCTTGTCCTCCTTCCTCTTTCCAGATGTCACACCAAGCACCTTTCTAGCCATCTCTCTTACTAGCTCTGCTGTAGTTACCCAGCTATTCGGCAACTCTTCACTGCCACCCGGTGCCTGATTTAACTCTTCCCTGAACATCACCTCACAATTACCCTTTTTCATTTTCCACCATTTGATCCTTGGTGCTGCCCTCACATACATCCTCCTCTTCTTGATCACAATGTCATCCTACAAACCACCATCCTATGCTGCCTAACTACACTTTCCCCTGCCACCACGTTACAGTCTCCAGAATGGCCCTTCTACATAAGATATAATCCACCTGTGTGCATCCTCCTCCAACAGTTCTGTTCTCCTTTTGGTAAAAAAAGCCAAAGTTTTTGAATGTGCACCAGCGGTTAATGTTGTCGCCTCACAGGAAGAGGTTCTCTGGTTCGATTCTTGGCTGGGGTGCCTTCTGTGTGGAGTTTGCATGTTCTCCCTGTGTTCGCGTGGGTTTCCTCCGGGTACTCCGTTTTCCTCCCACATTCCAAAGACATGCATCTGGAGCATTTCTCCCTGGGCCTCCACTGAAAACAGGCTCTGTGGAACCTAGTCGGACTTTCCCGGTCAACAAATGATAAATAAAAATAAAATATTACTTGTTGCTTCATTGTTGACTGAAATTTCTCCAGTATCTGCATCATTTTCATTCTCTGAATGAATGATGCTTGATTTCTCCACCGTAAAAACCCTTGTAGCCAAGTTAGAGGGCTGTGATTGGTTAACCTGCATGATCTATTAGAACTGTTCTTATGGACCTATCCACCTCTCTTGGCAAAACCAGGGGTGTTTTCTTTAGTAGGACCCAATTTATCATTTTATTTTTATTTTGGTTGTTTTTGTCTCTGGAACAAAGTTGGTGTAGGCAATATCTTCTTCATAAGCATTCACATCCCTCATAAGTTTGTTATGTTTACGCTCAATAGCTTCTAATTCATGTGTTTCAACTTCTTTAAGTATTTGATCAAACACACCATCAGAGTGGAAGTCTCTCATTAGCATACAAAGTTCTTCGTCTATCTTAGTGATGTCCTGTTTCAGTAAGGACATCTTCTTGTGATTGTTATCTATAAGAATTTTAAACAGCTGCAGACCCGCAGTGTTGAAAAAGTGGCAAGTTCACTAAAAAATGGGTCAGTGGCAGAAATACCATTAGGACATTTAAAGAATCTTAAGCCCTGAACATGAAGTAGAAGTTATTGAGCATAAACATAACAAACTTTTGAGGGATGTGAATGCATATGAAGACGGTATTGCCTACACCAGCTTTGTTTCAGAGACAAAAACAACCAAAATAAAAGTAAAAATGATAAGTTGGGTCCTACTAAAGAAAACACTTCTGTTTTTTTCCAAGAAAGTTTGATGGGTCCGTAAGAACAGTTCTAATAGACCACACTGGGATTCAAGCCAGGTTAACCAATCACAGCCCTCGAACTTGGCTATGAGTTTTTTTAGGTTGGAGAAATCAAGCATCATTCATTCAGAGAGTGAAAATGAGGCAGATACTAGAGAAATTTCAGTCACCAATGAAGCAACAAGTAATATAGTCTCTTCCAATGCAAATATAGCTGGTGCACATTCAAAAACATCAGCTTTTTTACCGAAACAAGACAACAGAACTGTCAGGACTCGGAACATGAAGGTGAGAGGTTTAACTACCTGCAAATCATCAAACGACAAAAAATAAGCCCTTTTGATAATACATTTTGCATTATTAACTTAACAGCTGTTTGTTTTGATGAGCACCAGTTAAATGTATTAAGTTATGGCTTTAACTTTGTTCCTACAAAAAAGGTGGACTTTTCCAGAACTATAATTGACTTTAAACAGTTTGTTCGCAAACTTAATTTGAATTATTTTCTACATCATATTGAAATGTGTAACTCTAGGTTATGTAAACCATCTAGTTATACCCCGGCTTTGAATCAAACCCATAAAGTGTTCGAGGAAGTTTGTATTCAGGAAATTGATTGTTTTTTGAACAGTAAAAAGTCTGGTAGTAGATGGTATGACAATTTGACTCAACCTGAGCGTAAAGCCTTACTAAAGTTGGTTGATAGAAATGACCTAAGATACATGAAAAGTGACAAGAGGGGCAACATTGTGATTATGACAGTGGAACAATACAATATTGCCATGTTTGAGTTAAGTAATCCTGAAGAATATATAGAAGTTAATGTTAGGGAAATTCACCACAGTTTTCATTATATCAGAGCATTTCTTTATGAAGCACTTATGAATCAAAGTTTGGATCTTAATACATACAATTTTTGTTTAGTGGAAAAACCTAGGGTAGGGACACTTTTTGGCATTCCAGAACTCATACGTCTTTAGATCACCCTCCCTTTAGTCCGATAGTTTCGGCACCACATTCAGCTACAGAGGGTTTAGCTTTGCTTATAGATTATTTTTTAAATCCTGTTGTACAAGGGTTAGGGTCCTATTTGAAGGACTCTTGGGACTTCCTGGACAAATTCAAGGAGTTTGCTACTACATTTTCTTACACATGTGAGAAACATATTATTTTTACAGTGGATGTGGTTTCACTGTTTACTTGTATTCCACACCAAACAGTTGTGGAAGCAGTTAGAGAATTTCTTTCTTCATATTCCAACCGTGGGGCTGAACAAATTGGTTTAGTGTGTAGTTTTAGGGAAATAGTGTTGGAACACAATTTCTTCACCTTCAATGGGAATTTTTTCAGACAATGTAAGGGGGTGGCTATGGGGTCCTCTGCTGCCCTCTCATATGCAAACATTGTCATGACATGGTGGGAGGTTACTGTTCTCACTAAATTAAGGTCACTATACAAAGTACATTTTTATGCCAGGTTTGTAGATGAACTGATTTTTGTTGTAGAGGGTAACAATGGTGTTTGTGAACAATTTCTTCATGACCTTAACTTAAGGTCTGTTTTTTTGCAATTTGTCAAAAGCAGGTGTGGACATTAGATTAACTTTTTAGATGTCAGTCTTGGTTGGAGTACAGTTTCTGGATGTTTTGATAGTAAGATATACAGAAAGGAAATCTTTATGAATGGTTACTTACATTTTAAAAGCAACAATCCTTTCTTTATCAAAAAGAATATCCCCAAGGGACAGTACATCCGGGCTTGCCGGATGACTACTTCCACTTCAGACTTGCAGGAAAAGTTTTCTAGAATTATCTCTATGTTTTTAGATAGGGGTTATGATTTGGATTATCTCAATGGCCTGCAACTTGACATTTTGGACAAAAGGGACAGGTTTTATCCAGCTATACTTAAATATCCCTTTGTCAGCAAACAAGTTATAGGAACTAACAGATCTATTAATAGTACTAAATCTTTATGAATGGTAACTTACATTTTAAAAGCAACCATCCTTTCTTTATCAAAAAGAATATCCCCGAGAGACAGTACATCCGGGCTTGCCGGATGACTACTTCCACTTCAGATTTGCAGGAAACGTTTTCTAGACTTACCTCTATGTTTTTAGATAGGGGTTATGATTTGGATTATCTCAATGGCCTGCAACATGACATTTTGGACAAAAGGGATAGGTTTTATCCATCTATACTTAAATATCCCTTTGTCAGCAAACAAGTTATTGGAACTAACAGATCTATTAATATTACTGTCTGTAATTTGGATATGACAGTGGATTGTAAAGGTATAAGAGAAATAGTAAAGAAAAACTGGAAGATTGTGGAGGGTAAGAGTGACTTACACAACGTTTTAGGCCCTAGACCCAAATTTGTGTATAGAAATACAAACTGTCTTAAAAATGTTCTTGAAAGAAGTAGTAGTAAGGTAAACAAGTGCATTGGGAGTGTCAGAATGGGGATGTTTAAATGTGGTCATTGTAATTTTTTTAGGTTTATTTCAGAAGGACCATACATTTCCCTACCACACCTGGAACATACTATAGAAGTACCTGGACATTTTTCTTGTGGAAGTAGGGGAGTAGTGTACATCGGGTTATGCAGTGGCTGCAATTCATATTATGTAGGGATGAGCATCCGTACTTTAAAAGAGTGTATTACAGAACATGTATATAGTATTAAAAGTAAAGATTTTAAACAATGTTTTATACAAACGCACTATAGAGTGTACAAAATATAAAAAATTGTTATTTTCTATTTTAGAAGAAGTGCCTGCTGATCCCAGATGTGGTGACTATAAGAATATTGTGGAACAAAAAGAAACTGCTTTGTAGATTAGATTAGGGCTGATAAAAAGCCCAGTCTAAATGATGCAATTAACATCAAATGTTTTCTTAAATATAGGAAACTTACTATTAGGAAGTTTTAATTTATTTTCTGTGGTTCCCTGACAGTTTTACTTCCCAGTCATGATGCTGCCTTAATAACTCAAGTGTGCTTTTAATTCATTAATTGCTTTGGATTTTTTATTGGCTTACATAGTTTTAAACTAGGTATATTACTGTGGTTGCCTTGACTTGGTTTTTATTGTTTGTTCTGAAAAAGTCTTGTTGAGACGAAAGCGTGGAATAAAGTTTTTATATGCTAAGCTACTTGCTTTCCAGTCTTTTTTGACCATCAGTACCACTATCTGGTGAAAGCTTAGCACTTAGTACTCACCCCCCAGATTTCTGCACTAAGCATGGTGGTGCGACATGCAAACACGCAGAAACATGCTCCCCTTAGCTAAATAAAGCTCATTAGTTACTGCACACACCCTCCTGAAAGAGCTCACTCAGCATGGTGATGCACCACGCAAACAGGCACAGCTAAGCTTAAATAAGCTTAGAAGTCATCGGACACACCCATCCCTGATGTCAGCTACCTCCTGTGTAAACAGCGCCATGGTTTTCTGCCTACATGAAGGGGATATGCGGACACGATTACCCCTTTATGCTATTCAGTAATTCTTCCCCATTTACATAGGGATCCATGCTCACAGCCTGGAATATACACTCTTCCTAGCCCTACCATGTTAGCAACAGCACCAATGCACCTTTGTAGATACTCCATGCAAGGTCCTTTAATTGATTTCTGTCACATAATAGTAAGTTTATTTTTTCCAAGTTTTTTTTTTTGTGATAAGGCATGTTTGCACACTGCTGCGTGCCATGCAAATATGCCCAAATTATTAAAAAAAAAATTTAATATAACTTATTTCCTATAATTTTTCAGACACACAGGAAGAAAGTTTCACTCATATTTGTATGTGGTATGTGATTTCTGTCCATATGCCTACATTTTTACACCTCTTTTTTCTGTCTGCACTCCTGTACATGGAATTTTTCCATGTACACTATGGGCACTGACACGGGGTCTGAAGAGCAGACTATCTGCTTGCTGGATTGCTCTGCTTGACTCATTTGCATGAGACTCACCTGCTTATGAGGTGATGTGCATGCCACGGAACTTCCTGTGTTGGCTCGTGCATGTGCACCGCTCAGCAGTGTTTACTAAATCTAAAACTTGCTTGATTACATACAAGCAGTGTAATGAGATGCCTACGTGGCAAAAAAAAAAAACGTGTAGGCTTTATTAAATTTCCCTCATAGTTTGAATGTGTAAGAGTACACTCAAGAGACATGTCCCATTTGTAAACAAATGTACCTTTGTATGCAGTCATATCAAAAATACACAATATGGACTTAAACCAGCTGAACCATGTACACTTACTTTTTTACTTTAACTTTTTTACTCACTTTTTATACTTACAAGTATGTGCAGAACAAAGTTATGTTTAATAAATTAATTAATTAAAAAACTGCCATGAAGTTAATCCTGCGCGAATGCTTCTAAAGTGAAATGATGCAACTAATCACCCTGTTTGGATGTGTAATAATGTAACTAGTCACGCTAATCCTGTAAAACCAGAAAGGATGACGGAAAAATAATGTGACTTGTATATATGTTACATATGTTTTAATTGTTACAACCAAGGTTTACCAAAATAGAAAATAGAACCATCAAACCACTTAATCCCAGTCAGACAATAAGGTAACCTCTGTATAAGACACTTAGCAATCTATCTCCTGAGTTGTATGAAGCTAACAAAGTAGCATAAAATTATTAACAATACAATTATCTATTGTAAAATGAAGAATATGTGTTATATCTAAGCAGGAGTTTTTTATGTGATATTTATATGTAGTATCCTTTTGTATTTTATGTCACCTAGGACTATGGCACCCAAGCGGCCCAATCCCCACAAACCCCCCTTCAGTGATACCGAAAACAACATGGTTGTACAAGCATTTCGGCAACATGGTGCCTTTCTGCTTGAGAGAGGGTGTGGGTATATGTCTGGAAGATTGCAAATTTGGCAGCAGATAGTGAATGACATGAATGCTGTTGGGGGATGCAGCAGGACACATGATCAGGTGTATCATATGACCACTGACATGATTTCATTGGCCTGGTGGAGAGCAGCTGCAGTGGCCCATGGACAGCTGGCTACTGAGGGGGGAAAGGCTGCTACAGAGCCACCACTGACACCAAATGAAGAGTTCCTGTCACTGTCAGAGATCCAGAGAGCTCAGAGGAAAGTGCACAACAGCATGTGATTGATTTTGGGGCTGATGTTTCAGGGAGGACAAGTATGTCCCAGAATGAGCTTCCAGGTAGATTTACCTATGTCATTTTTTAAATATGTCTTGTATAGTAAAATATTAAAAGCAATGTTTAAGTTAGTTTAATTTTTTTTTTTTTTTTGGTGTGGGGTGAAAGTGTCATCCAAATTTCAGTTAAATGTATTGTTAATGGACATATAACGGCTAAAGTTTTTCCCCCTGTGTTATTGTTATTGTAATGATGGTGTCCTGCCTTCTTGCTTAACTTCTTCCAGCACCATCTTCCCTAATAACTGTGGAGTTATCTACACATGGCAAGCCAAACATTTTTATTTCAGTACTGGTGAGCATTTTATAGAAATATTCATTTATCCATATGTGTGAGGTGGGTGTCAGGACTGTGTGTCTATTACTGCACCATCTGTGATAGTGGCACCAGTGTTAGTTTCTTAGCATATATTGAACTGTAGTAGTGTAGCTATTAGTTACTTTCCTGTATTTGTTGCTTATTCTCACAGGTGATACTGAAAATGGAACTGTAGGACTCTTCCACCTGATGTCAGAGTATTGGCAGACTCTGATAATGGTGGTGGCCAAACAGAGGTGCAGTCAGGGGGTGCAGAGGTTGAATATGACACTGAGATTGATATTCAGCCATTCCCTGTAATTCCATTAGATACACCCAGAAGGCATATGCAAACCCATTCCACTGAGGCAGGTGGTGGGTAAGATACTTAATAAGGGTAGTGTGGTTACTGAAGCTTTAGTGCCTGCTGATTCCAGTCATAGCCAAATTGAGGGCGAGGTGCAACACAGGAGGGTTGTTAGGGTTGCTTGGAGGAGATCTGCTGTCCTCTCTCCACCTGATCCTGGTGTGTCTTTCCATGCCACTTGCCATATGTTTAGGGTCATCATGGAGGTGAAAACATCTTCCAATAGGGCTTCTAAGGAAATGATTAGGGTTGTAGATGTGGCACAGGCTGACTTGCATGACTGCTTCCACTGAGTTTCCAATTGAAAAGATTGGATGAATCACATGTTTGAATGGGCAGTGTCTGTGAAGGAATGTCTGCTGGGAGCGGAATGGCATCCAAGTGCGGGGTCTATATTATATGCTTGAAGTTTGAAAACGTCGAACATTAAATAATCAAATTTAAATGTTCGAAGTTTCAAACATTGAACATATAATAAAAAAAAACAAAAAAACAAACGGAACCTACCTGACTAGTGTAGGCAGGAGGGCAGGTCCCTTTGCACACCCCCACTCTTTAAATATACCAACTCCAAGACTGCACTATAGTGCAGTAAAGGGAAAATTTTCCTTACTGCACTGTAGTGCGATCTCGGAGTTGGTATATTTAAAGTGCAGGGGAGTGTGGGGCACAGCCCCCCATGTGGGGGTGCAGGGGGGCTTGTCCCCCTGCCTACAGCCATTAGTTTTGGGTTTTATTTTTTTGTTTTTTTATTATATGTTCGATGTTTGAAACTTAGATTATTTAAATTCGATTATTTAACGTTCTGAGTTTTTAAACTTAGAACATATAATATAGACCCCAAGTGCGTATACGTCAGCCACATTATCTTATTTTATTTGACATGGCTGTGCCAGTTCATGCTCCCACAGTGGCACTACTTACTCTGTCCATCAGTGGTTGAGGTATCCACACCCAGATGTGGCATGCCATGGGATTGTATTCCTGTGCATACTCATGAGAAGAGCTCATCCAGCAGACATCAGTCATGTTCAGGTAGCAGCAGTTCATCTGACCATGGGTGTGGACATGTCAGTGTATATCCTGGCACAACCAGTTCTTGGGGTCAGAGACTACAACATGAACACCTCTACCATGCATGGCTCACACCTATCCAACATACCAGGACATAGAGATAGCACAGTGCTTGGGTGTGTTCTTGCAGGCAGTCACACACCAATTTTAACTGGAGTGCCTCTAAAGACACACACACACACACACACACACACACACACACACACACACACACACACACACACACACACACACACACACACACACACACACTCACACACACATCAGTTACATGGGTCAGTTATGCGGCTTAAACCTCATTCTGTCTCGGTGGCCATTTGATACTTTATCCAAATGTCTATCTGACACACTCACTACCTTTTGTGTTAGCCTAGGCCTCCTGCCCCCCCCCCATGCACACAACACCCGTTGTAGATGATGATAACTATACTATATCCTTGTTTTCTCTCTTTTGGATTCAGGGACACAAGTCTTTTGCCTGATGCTCAGGGTGCATAGCTTAGTCCTTAGTATATCTGATTTTGTGATGCTTTTTTGCAAATTGTCCTGCTTTCGTACAGATTTTTTAATGTGAACATCCCTCCCGAACTGTTAGACAAACAAAGCCGGTCCCAGTTATAAATAAAAGTGTGACAAAGGCCAACAATGGGGAGAGTTTTTAAATTATTGTGGTCTTACAAACGTAGACAGCTGATAGAATAATAAGTTTTGCATTACTATTTTTATGTTTGTTCTTAGGGACATGTAGCCTGAAACTTAAATGTGTATCATTATTTTCTAACTTCACTCTTTAATGATCTGCCATTACAAACATATGAGGCCAAATTGTGGACATTCGGTAAAACTCTGCACATTTTAGATGTAAGGCCTATTAGTTGATAGAGGACAGATGTATTGACATTAGTCACTGCTGTCACATCTTGATTTAATTCCTGTAAAAATCACCCACCTTATACTTACATTACCAAGTAACAGTATGCAAGGATATGCCATTCCTTTGTATTCTTAGACAATTATTTTTCTATTGTAGGTTCAACACTTACCTTGGAAATCTAACAGGTGCAAGAGTTTTAGTTCAGGGCTGACTTTGTCGGATGCTAGCAGTACACAGGCATTACATTGGTAAGTAAAGGTGTGAGTGTTGCCTGGCATCAATGTTACTGTATGTATTACATAGGATGAAGGATTTATCCCCATAGGTAGCGAGCATGTTGCCTCTTCACCAGTGTGGGGCCATACTGTGCACGTCTACATCTGCCTACACCCACAGTGGCTGCTGGATCCCACTCTGACTCCTCACCTGTGTGTAGCTGTCATGACTTTGCCAGTTGTGATGGGATATGTGGCCCTACCCCTTGCAGTTCCTGATGAA